>NC_068433.1:5100642-5115642 GCF_023373465.1 Oncorhynchus keta
TAGAGGTAGGTAGAGGTAGGTAGAGGTAGGTAGAGGTAGGTAGAGGTAGGTAGAGGTAGAGGTAGAGAGAGGTAGAGAGGTAGAGGTAGAGAGAGGTAGAGTTAGAGAGAGGTAGATGTAGAGAGAGGTAGAGGTAGAGGTAGAGGTAGAGGTAGAGAGAGGTAGAGGTAGAGAGAGTAGAGGTAGAGAGGGGTAGAGGTAGAGGTAGAGGTAGAGAGAGGTAGAGGTAGAGGTAGAGAGAGGTAGAGGTAGAGAGAGGTAGAGGTAGAGGTAGAGGTAGAGGTAGAGAGGTAGAGGTAGAGAGAGGTAGAGAGAGGTAGAGAGAGGTAGAGAGAGGTAGAGAGAGGTAGAGAGAGAGGTAGAGAGAGGTAGAGGTAGAGAGAGGTAGAGAGAGGTAGAGAGAGGTAGAGGTAGAGAGAGGTAGAGGTAGAGAGAGGTAGAGGTAGAGAGAGGTAGAGGTAGAGAGAGGTAGAGGTAGAGGTAGAGGTAGAGGTAGAGAGAGGTAGAGGTAGAGGTAGAGGTAGAGAGAGAGGTAGAGGTAGAGGTAGAGAGAGAGAGGTAGAGAGGTAGAGGTAGAGGTAGAGGTAGAGAGAGGTAGAGGTAGAGGTAGAGGTAGAGAGAGAGGTAGAGGTAGAGAGAGAGGTAGAGAGAGAGGTAGAGAGAGGTAGAGAGAGAGTAGAGAGAGAGGTAGAGGTAGAGAGAGAGGTAGAGAGAGAGGTAGAGAGAGGGAGAGGTAGAGAGAGGTAGAGAGAGAGAGGTAGAGAGAGGTCGAAAGATGTACAGGTAGAGATAGCGAGAGGTAGAGAGAGGTAGAGAGAGGTAGAGGTAGAGAGAGAGTAGAGGTAGAGAGAGGTAGAGGTAGAGAGAGGTAGAGGTAGAGAGAGGTAGAGGTAGAGAGAGGTAGAGGTAGAGGTAGAGGTAGAGGTAGAGAGAGGTAGAGGTAGAGGTAGAGGTAGAGAGAGAGGTAGAGGTAGAGGTAGAGAGAGAGGTAGAGAGGTAGAGGTAGAGGTAGAGAGAGGGAGAGGTAGAGAGAGGTAGAGGTAGAGGTAGAGGTAGAGAGAGAGGTAGAGGTAGAGAGAGAGGTAGAGAGAGAGGTAGAGAGAGGTAGAGAGAGAGGTAGAGAGAGAGGTAGAGAGAGGTAGAGAGAGAGGTAGAGAGAGAGGTAGAGGTAGAGAGAGAGGTAGAGAGAGAGGTAGAGAGAGGGAGAGGGAGAGAGAGGTAGAGAG
Organism: Oncorhynchus keta; assembly: GCF_023373465.1. Lineage (NCBI taxonomy): Eukaryota > Metazoa > Chordata > Actinopteri > Salmoniformes > Salmonidae > Oncorhynchus > Oncorhynchus keta. The sequence goes on from NC_068433.1 coordinate 5,101,869, forward strand.
AGAGGTAGAGAGAGGTCGAAAGATGTACAGGTAGAGATAGCGAGAGGTAGAGAGAGGTAGAGAGAGGTAGAGGTAGAGAGAGGTAGAGGTAGAGAGAGGTAGAGGTAGAGAGGGGTAGAGGTAGAGAGAGGTAGAGGTAGAGGTAGAGGTAGAGGTAGAGAGAGGTAGAGGTAGAGGTAGAGAGAGGGTAGATAGAGAGAGGTAGAGGTAGAGGTAGAGGTAGAGGTAGAGGTAGAGAGAGGTAGAGGTAGAGAGAGGTAGAGAGAGGTAGAGAGGGTAGAGGTAGAGAGAGGTAGAGGTAGAGAGAGGTAGAGGTAGAGAGAGGTAGAGGTAGAGAGAGGTAGAGGTAGAGAGGGGTAGAGGTAGAGAGAGGTAGAGGTAGAGGTAGAGGTAGAGGTAGAGAGAGGTAGAGGTAGAGGTAGAGGAGAGGTAGAGAGAGAGGTAGAGAGGTAGAGGTAGAGGCAGAGAGAGGTAGAGGTAGAGAGAGGTAGAGGTAGAGAGAGAGGTAGAGAGAGAGGTAGAGAGAGAGGTAGAGAGAGGTAGAGAGAGAGGTAGAGAGAGAGGTAGAGAGAGAGGTAGAGAGAGGTAGAGAGGTAGAGAGAGAGGTAGAGGTAGAGAGAGAGGTAGAGAGAGAGGTAGAGAGAGGGAGAGGTAGAGAGAGGTAGAGAGAGAGGTAGAGAGAGGTCGAAAGATGTACAGGTTTAGATAGAGAGAGGTAGAGAGAGGTAGAGAGAGGTAGAGAGAGGTAGAGGTAGAGAGAGGTAGAGGTAGAGGTAGAGGTAGAGGTAGAGGTAGAGGTAGAGAGAGAGGTAGAGGTAGAGAGAGGTAGAGGTAGAGAGAGGTAGAGGTAGAGAGAGGTAGAGAGAGGTAGAGAGAGGTAGAGAGAGGTAGAGGTAGAGAGAGGTAGAGGTAGAGAGAGGTAGAGGTAGAGGTAGAGAGAGGTAGAGGCAGAGAGAGGTAGAGGTAGAGGTAGAGGTAGAGGTAGAGGTAGAGAGAGGCAGAGAGAGGTAGAGAGAGTAGAGAGAGAGGCAGAGGTAGAGAGAGAGGTAGAGAGAGAGGTAGAGAGAGGGAGAGGTAGAGAGAGGTAGAGAGAGAGGTAGAGAGAGGTCGAAAGATGTACAGGTAGAGATAGAGAGAGGTAGAGAGAGGTAGAGAGAGGTAGAGGTAGAGAGAGGTAGAGGTAGAGAGAGGTAGAGGTAGAGGTAGAGGTAGAGGTAGAGGTAGAGAGAGAGGTAGAGGTAGAGAGAGGTAGAGAGAGGTAGAGAGAGGTAGGGAAGAGGTAGAGAGAGAGGTAGAGAGAGGTAGAGAGAGAGGTAGAGAGAGAGGTAGAGAGAGGTAGAGGTATAGAGAGGGAGAGGTAGAGAGAGGTAGAGAGAGAGGTAGAGAAGTAGAGAGATAGAGAGAGGTCGAGGTAGAGATAGAGGTAGAGAGGTAGAGAGGTAGAGAGAGGTAGAGGTAGAGAGAGGTAGAGGAGAGAGAGGTAGAGAGAGAGGTAGAGAGAGGTCGAAAGATGTACAGGTAGAGATAGAGAGGGATAGAGGTAGAGAGAGAGGTAGAGGAGAGAGAGGTAGAGGTAGAGGGTAGAGGTAGAGGCAGAGAGAGAGGTAGAGGTAGAGAGAGGTAGAGGTAGAGAGAGGTAGAGGTAGAGAGAGGTAGAGAGAGAGGTAGAGGTAGAGAGAGGGAGAGGTAGAGATAGAGGTAGAGAGAGAGGTAGAGAGAGAGGTAGAGGTAGAGAGAGGGAGAGGTAGAGAGAGGTAGAGAGAGAGGTAGAGAGAGGGTCGAAATATGTACAGGTAGAGGTAGAGAGAGGTAGAGAGAGGTAGAGGTAGAGAGGTAGAGGTAGAGGTAGAGATAGAGGTAGAGAGAGAGGTAGAGAAGTAGAGAGATAGAGAGAGGTAGAGATAGAGGTAGAGAGAGGTAGAGAAGTAGAGAGGTAGAGAGAGGTAGAGAGAGGTAGAGATAGAGAGAGAGGTAGAGAGGTCGAGAGAGGTAGAGAGTTAAAGGTAGAGAGGTAGCGAGAGAGAGGTAGAGGTAGAGAGAGGTAGAGGTAGAGAGAGGTAGAGGTAGAGAGAGAGGTAGAGGTAGAGAGAGGTAGCGAGAGAGAGGTAGAGGTAGAGAGAGGTAGAGGTAGAGAGAGGTAGAGGTAGAGAGAGGTAGAGGTAGAGAGAGGTAGAGGTAGAGAGAGGTAGAGGTAGGTAGAGGTAGGTAGAGGTAGAGGTAGAGAGAGGTAGAGGTAGAGGTAGAGGTAGAGAGAGGTAGAGGTAGAGAGAGGTAGAGTTAGAGAGAGGTAGATGTAGAGAGAGAGGTAGAGGTAGGGTAGAGGTAGAGGTAGAGAGAGGTAGAGGTAGAGGTAGAGAGAGGTAGAGGTAGAGGTAGAGGTAGAGGTAGAGAGAGGTAGAGAGAGGTAGAGGTAGAGAGAGGTAGAGGTAGAGGTAGAGGTAGAGGTAGAGAGAGAGGTAGAGAGAGAGGTAGAGGTAGAGGTAGAGAGAGGTAGAGGTAGAGAGAGGTAGAGGTAGAGAGAGGTAGAGGTAGAGAGAGGTAGAGGTAGAGAGGGGTAGAGGTAGAGAGAGGTAGAGGTAGAGAGGTAGAGGTAGAGGTAGAGAGAGGTAGAGGTAGAGGTAGAGAGAGGTAGAGGTAGAGAGAGGTAGAGGTAGAGGTAGAGGTAGAGGTAGAGGTAGAGAGAGGTAGAGGTAGAGAGAGGTAGAGAGAGGTAGAGAGAGGTAGAGGTAGAGAGAGGTAGAGGTAGAGAGAGGTAGAGGTAGAGGTAGAGGTAGAGGTAGAGAGAGGTAGAGAGAGGTAGAGGTAGAGAGAGGTAGAGGTAGAGGTAGAGGTAGAGAGAGAGGTAGAGGTAGAGGTAGAGAGAGAGGTAGAGAGGTAGAGGTAGAGGTAGAGAGAGGTAGAGGTAGAGGTAGAGGTAGAGAGAGAGGTAGAGGTAGAGAGAGAGGTAGAGAGAGAGGTAGAGAGAGGTAGAGAGAGAGAGGTAGAGAGAGAGGTAGAGAGAGGTAGAGAGAGGTAGAGAGAGAGGGAGAGGTAGAGAGAGGTAGAGAGAGAGGTAGAGAGAGGTCGAAAGATGTACAGGTAGAGATAGCGAGAGGTAGGTAGAGAGAGGTAGAGAGAGGTAGAGGTAGAGAGAGGTAGAGGTAGAGAGAGGTAGAGGTAGAGAGAGGTAGAGGTAGAGAGAGGTAGAGGTAGAGAGGGGTAGAGGTAGAGAGAGGTAGAGGGAGAGGTAGAGGTAGAGGTAGAGAGAGGGAGAGGTAGAGGTAGAGGTAGAGGGAGAGGTAGAGAGAGGTAGAGGTAGAGAGAGGTAGAGAGAGGTAGAGAGAGGTAGAGGTAGAGAGAGGTAGAGGTAGAGAGAGGTAGAGGTAGAGAGAGGAGAGAGGTAGAGGTAGAGGTAGAGAGAGGTAGAGAGAGGTAGAGGTAGAGAGAGGTAGAGGTAGAGGTAGAGGTAGAGGTAGAGAGAGAGGTAGAGAGAGAGGTAGAGAGGTAGAGGTAGAGGTAGAGAGAGGTAGAGGTAGAGAGAGGTAGAGGTAGAGGTAGAGAGAGGTAGAGGTAGAGAGAGAGGTAGAGAGAGGGTAGAGAGAGGGTAGAGAGAGAGGTAGAGAGAGAGGTAGAGAGAGGTAGAGAGGTAGAGAGAGAGGTAGAGGTAGAGAGAGAGGTAGAGAGAGAGGTAGAGAGAGGGAGAGGTAGAGAGAGGTAGAGAGAGAGGTAGAGAGAGGTCGAAAGATGTACAGGTTTAGATAGAGAGAGGTAGAGAGAGGTAGAGAGAGGTAGAGGTAGAGAGAGGTAGAGGTAGAGAGAGGTAGAGGTAGAGAGAGGTAGAGAGAGGTAGAGGTAGAGAGAGGTAGAGGTAGAGGTAGAGGTAGGAGGTAGAGGTAGAGGTAGAGAGAGGTAGAGAGAGGTAGAGGTAGAGAGAGGTAGAGGTAGAGGTAGAGGTAGAGGTAGAGAGAGAGGTAGAGGTAGAGGTAGAGGTAGAGAGGTAGAGAGGTAGAGGTAGAGGTAGAGAGAGTAGAGGTAGAGAGAGGTAGAGGTAGAGGTAGAGGTAGAGGTAGAGAGAGAGGTAGAGGTAGAGGTAGAGGTAGAGGTAGAGGTAGAGGTAGAGGTAGAGAGAGAGGTAGAGAGGTAGAGGTAGAGGTAGAGAGAGGTAGAGGTAGAGAGAGGTAGAGGTAGAGGTAGAGGAGAGAGGTAGAGGCAGAGAGAGAGGTAGAGAGAGAGGTAGAGAGAGGTAGAGAGAGAGGTAGAGAGAGAGGTAGAGAGAGGTAGAGAGAGAGGTAGAGAGAGAGGTAGAGAGAGAGGTAGAGAGAGAGAGGTAGAGAGAGGGAGAGGTAGAGAGAGGTAGAGAGAGAGGTAGAGAGAGGTCGAAAGATGTACAGGTAGAGATAGAGAGAGGTAGAGAGAGGTAGAGGTAGAGAGAGGTAGAGGTAGAGAGAGGTAGAGAGAGAGTAGAGGTAGAGGTAGAGAGGTAGAGGTAGAGAGAGAGGTAGAGGTAGAGAGAGGTAGAGAGAGGTAGAGAGAGGTAGGGAAGAGGTAGAGAGAGAGGTAGAGAGAGGTAGAGAGAGAGGTAGAGAGAGAGGTAGAGAGAGGTAGAGGTATAGAGAGGGAGAGGTAGAGAGAGGTAGAGAGAGAGGTAGAGAAGTAGAGAGATAGAGAGAGGTCGAGGTAGAGATAGAGGTAGAGAGAGAGGTAGAGAGGTAGAGAGAGGTAGAGGTAGAGAGAGGTAGAGGTAGAGAGAGAGAGAGAGAGGTAGAGAGAGGTCGAAAGATGTACAGGTAGAGATAGAGAGGGATAGAGGTAGAGAGAGGTAGAGGTAGAGAGAGGTAGAGAGAGGTAGAGGTAGAGGTAGAGGTAGAGGTAGAGGTAGAGGTAGAGAGAGAGGTAGAGGTAGAGAGAGAGGTAGAGAGAGGTAGAGGTAGAGAGAGGTAGAGAGAGAGGTAGAGGTAGAGAGAGGGAGAGGTAGAGATAGAGGTAGAGAGAGGTAGAGAGAGAGGTAGAGGTAGAGAGAGGGAGAGGTAGAGAGAGGTAGAGAGAGAGGTAGAGAGAGGTAGAAATATGTACAGGTAGAGGTAGAGAGAGGTAGAGAGAGGTAGAGGTAGAGAGAGGTAGAGGTAGAGGTAGAGGTAGAGATAGAGGTAGAGAGAGAGGTAGAGAAGTAGAGAGATAGAGAGAGGTCGAGGTAGAGATAGAGGTAGAGAGGTAGAGAGGTAGAGAGAGGTAGAGAGAGGTAGAGATAGAGAGAGAGGTAGAGAGGTCGAGAGAGGTAGAGAGTTAAAGGTAGAGAGGTAGCGAGAGAGAGGTAGAGGTAGAGAGAGGTAGAGGTAGAGAGAGGTAGAGGTAGAGAGAGAGGTAGAGGTAGAGAGAGGTAGCGAGAGAGAGGTAGAGGTAGAGAGAGGTAGAGGTAGAGAGAGGTAGAGGTAGAGGTAGAGGTAGGTAGAGGTAGAGGTAGGGAGAGGTAGAGGTAGAGAGAGGTAGAGGTAGAGAGAGGTAGAGGTAGAGAGAGGTAGAGGTAGGTAGAGGTAGGTAGAGGTAGAGGTAGAGAGAGGGAGAGGTAGAGGTAGAGGTAGAGAGAGGTAGAGGTAGAGAGAGGTAGAGTTAGAGAGAGGTAGATGTAGAGAGAGAGGTAGAGGTAGAGGTAGAGGTAGAGAGAGAGGTAGAGGTAGAGGTAGAGGTAGAGGTAGAGGTAGAGGTAGAGGTAGAGAGAGGTAGAGAGGGTAGAGGTAGAGAGAGGTAGAGGTAGAGGTAGAGAGAGAGGTAGAGAGAGAGGTAGAGGTAGAGGTAGAGAGAGGTAGAGGTAGAGAGAGAGGTAGAGGTAGAGAGGGGTAGAGGTAGAGAGAGGTAGAGGTAGAGGTAGAGGTAGAGGTAGAGAGGTAGAGGTAGAGGTAGAGGTAGAGGTAGAGGTAGAGAGAGGTAGAGGTAGAGAGAGGTAGAGAGAGGTAGAGAGAGGTAGAGGTAGAGAGAGGTAGAGGTAGAGGTAGAGGTAGAGGTAGAGGTAGAGGTAGAGGTAGAGAGAGAGGTAGAGGTAGGTAGAGAGAGAGGTAGAGAGGTAGAGGTAGAGGTAGAGAGAGGTAGAGGTAGAGAGAGAGGTAGAGGTAGAGGTAGAGAGAGAGGGAGAGGTAGAGAGAGAGGTAGAGAGAGAGGTAGAGAGAGGTAGAGAGAGAGGTAGAGAGAGAGGTAGAGAGAGGTAGAGAGAGAGGTAGAGAGAGAGGTAGAGGTAGAGAGAGAGGTAGAGAGAGAGGTAGAGAGAGTGGAGAGGTAGAGAGAGGTAGAGAGAGAGGTAGAGAGAGGTCGAAAGATGTACAGGTAGAGATAGAGAGAGGTAGAGAGAGGTAGAGAGAGTGTAGAGGTAGAGAGAGGTAGAGGTAGATAGAGAGGTAGAGGTAGGGAAGAGGTAGAGAGAGAGGTAGGGAAGAGGTAGAGAGAGAGGTAGAGAGAGGTAGAGAGAGAGGTAGAGAGAGAGGTAGAGAGAGGTAGAGAGAGAGAGGTAGAGGTAGAGAGAGGGAGAGGTAGAGAGAGAGGTAGAGAGAGAGGTAGAGAGAGGTCGAAAGATGTACAGGTAGAGATAGAGAGAGGTCGAGGTAGAGATAGAGGTAGAGAGAGAGGTAGAGAAGTAGAGAGATAGAGAGAGGCCGAGGTAGAGATAGAGGTAGAGAGAGAGGTAGAGAGGTAGAGAGAGAGGTAGAGAGGTAGAGAGAGGTAGAGGTAGAGAGAGGTAGAGGTAGAGAGAGGTAGAGGTAGAGAGGGGTAGAGGTAGAGAGAGGTAGAGGTAGAGGTAGAGGTAGAGGTAGAGAGAGAGGTAGAGGTAGAGAGAGGGAGAGGTAGAGAGAGGTAGAGAGAGAGGTAGAGAGAGGTCGAAAGATGTACAGGTAGAGATAGAGAGAGATAGAGGTAGAGAGAGGTAGAGGTAGAGAGAGGTAGAGGTAGAGGTAGAGGTAGAGAGAGAGGTAGAGGTAGAGAGAGAGGTAGAGAGAGGTAGAGGTAGAGAGAGGTAGAGAGAGAGGTAGAGGTAGAGAGAGGGAGAGGTAGAGATAGAGGTAGAGAGAGGTAGAGAGAGAGGTAGAGGTAGAGAGAGGGAGAGGTAGAGAGAGGTAGAGAGAGAGGTAGAGAGAGGTCGAAAGATGTACAGGTAGAGGTAGAGAGAGGTAGAGAGAGGTAGAGAGAGGTAGAGGTAGAGAGAGGTAGAGGTAGAGGTAGAGATAGAGGTAGAGAGAGAGGTAGAGAAGTAGAGAGGTAGAGAGAGGTAGAGAGAGGTAGAGATAGAGAGAGAGGTAGAGAGGTCGAGAGAGGTAGAGAGTTAAAGGTAGAGAGGTAGCGAGAGAGAGGTAGAGGTAGAGAGAGGTAGAGGTAGAGAGAGGTAGAGGTAGAGAGAGAGGTAGAGGTAGAGAGAGGTAGCGAGAGAGAGGTAGAGGTAGAGAGAGGTAGAGGTAGAGAGAGGTAGAGGTAGAGAGAGGTAGAGGTAGAGAGAGGTAGAGGTAGAGAGAGGTAGAGGTAGGGAGAGGTAGAGAGGTAGAGAGAGGTAGAGAGAGGTAGAGAAGTAGAGAGGTAGAGAGAGGTAGAGAGAGGTAGAGATAGAGAGAGAGGTAGAGAGGTCGAGAGAGGTAGAGAGTTAAAGGTAGAGAGGTAGCGAGAGAGAGGTAGAGGTAGAGAGAGGTAGAGGTAGAGAGAGGTAGAGGTAGAGAGAGGTAGAGAGAGGTAGAGAGAGGTAGAGGTAGAGAGAGGTAGAGGTAGAGAGAGGTAGAGGTAGAGAGAGGTAGAGGTAGGGAGAGGTAGAGAGGTAGAGAGGTAGAGGTAGAGAGAGAGGTAGAGAGGTAGAGGTAGAGGTAGAGAGAGGTAGAGGTAGAGAGAGGTAGAGGTAGAGGTAGAGAGAGAGGTAGAGGTAGAGAGAGAGGTAGAGAGAGAGGTAGAGAGAGGTAGAGAGAGAGGTAGAGAGAGAGGTAGAGAGAGGTAGAGAGAGAGGTAGAGAGAGAGGTAGAGGTAGAGAGAGAGGTAGAGAGAGAGGTAGAGAGAGGAGAGGTAGAGAGAGGTAGAGAGAGAGGTAGAGAGAGGTCGAAAGATGTACAGGTAGAGATAGAGAGAGGTAGAGAGAGGTAGAGAGAGGTAGAGGTAGAGAGAGGTAGAGGTAGAGAGAGGTAGAGAGAGGTAGAGGTAGAGGTAGAGGTAGAGGTAGAGAGAGAGGTAGAGGTAGAGAGAGGTAGAGAGAGGTAGAGAGAGGTAGGGAAGAGGTAGAGAGAGAGGTAGAGAGAGGTAGAGAGAGAGGTAGAGAGAGGTAGAGGTATAGAGAGGGAGAGGTAGAGAGAGGTAGAGAGAGAGGTAGAGAAGTAGAGAGATAGAGAGAGGTCGAGGTAGAGATAGAGGTAGAGAGAGAGGTAGAGAGGTAGAGAGAGGTAGAGGTAGAGAGAGGTAGAGGTAGAGAGAGGTAGAGAGAGAGAGGTAGAGAGAGGTCGAAAGATGTACAGGTAGAGATAGAGAGGGATAGAGGTAGAGAGAGGTAGAGGTAGAGAGAGGTAGAGGTAGAGGTAGAGGTAGAGAGGGTAGAGAGAGTAGAGAGGTAGAGAGAGGTAGAGGTAGAGAGAGGTAGAGAGAGGTAGAGGTAGAGAGAGGAGAGGTAGAGATAGAGGTAGAGAGAGGTAGAGAGAGAGGTAGAGGTAGAGAGAGGGAGAGGAGAGAGAGGTAGAGAGAGAGGTAGAGAGAGGTCGAAATATGTACAGGTAGAGGTAGAGAGAGGTAGAGAGAGGTAGAGAGAGGTAGAGAGAGGTAGAGGTAGAGAGAGGTAGAGGTAGAGGTAGAGGTAGAGATAGAGGTAGAGAGAGAGGTAGAGAAGTAGAGAGATAGAGAGAGGTCGAGGTAGAGATAGAGGTAGAGAGAGGTAGAGAAGTAGAGAGGTAGAGAGAGGTAGAGAGAGGTAGAGATAGAGAGAGAGGTAGAGGTCGAGAGAGGTAGAGAGTTAAAGGTAGAGAGGTAGGAGAGAGAGGTAGAGGTAGAGAGAGGTAGAGGTAGAGAGAGGTAGAGGTAGAGAGAGAGGTAGAGGTAGAGAGAGGTAGAGAGAGAGAGGTAGAGGTAGAGAGAGGTAGAGGTAGAGAGAGGTAGAGGTAGAGGTAGAGGTAGAGGTAGAGAGAGGTAGAGTAGAGAGAGGTAGAGTTAGAGAGAGGTAGATGTAGAGAGAGAGGTAGAGGTAGGTAGAGGTAGAGGTAGAGAGAGGTAGAGGTAGAGGTAGAGGTAGAGAGAGGTAGAGGTAGAGGTAGAGGTAGAGGTAGAGGTAGAGGTAGAGGTAGAGAGAGGTAGAGGTAGAGGTAGAGAGAGGTAGAGAGTAGAGGTAGAGGTAGAGGAAGAGGTAGAGGTAGAGGTAGGAGGTAGAGGTAGAGGTAGAGGTAGAGAGAGGTAGAGAGAGAGAGGTAGAGGTAGAGGTAGAGAGAGGTAGAGGTAGAGAGGGGTAGAGAGGTAGAGAGGGGTAGAGGTAGAGAGAGGTAGAGGTAGAGGTAGAGAGAGGTAGAGGTAGAGGTAGAGGTAGAGGTAGAGAGAGGTAGAGAGAGGTAGAGAGAGGTAGAGAGAGGTAGAGAGAGGTAGAGAGAGGTAGAGAGAGGTAGAGGTAGAGAGAGAGGTAGAGGTAGAGAGAGAGGTAGAGAGAGAGGTAGAGAGAGGTAGAGAGAGAGGTAGAGAGAGAGGTAGAGAGAGGTAGAGAGAGAGGTAGAGAGAGAGGTAGAGGTAGAGAGAGAGGTAGAGAGAGAGGTAGAGAGAGGGAGAGGTAGAGAGAGGTAGAGAGAGAGGTAGAGAGAGGTCGAAAGATGTACAGGTAGAGATAGAGAGAGGTAGAGAGAGGTAGAGAGAGGTAGAGGTAGAGAGAGGTAGAGGTAGAGAGAGGTAGAGGTAGAGGTAGAGGTAGAGAGAGAGGTAGAGGTAGAGAGAGGTAGAGAGAGGTAGGGAAGAGGTAGAGAGAGAGGTAGAGAGGGGTAGAGAGAGAGGTAGAGAGAGAGGTAGAGGTAGAGGTAGAGAGAGAGGTAGAGGTAGAGAGAGGGGAGAGGTAGAGAGAGGTAGAGAGAGAGGGTAGAGAGAGGTCGAAAGATGTACAGGTAGAGATAGAGAGAGGTCGAGGTAGAGATAGAGGTAGAGAGAGAGGTAGAGAAGTAGAGAGATAGAGAGAGGTCGAGGTAGAGATAGAGGAAGAGAGAGAGGTAGAGAGGTAGAGAGAGGTAGAGAGTAGAGAGAGGTAGAGGTAGAGAGAGGTAGAGGTAGAGAGGGGGTAGAGGTAGAGAGAGGTAGAGGTAGAGGTAGAGGTAGAGGTAGAGAGAGAGGTAGAGGTAGAGAGAGGGAGAGAGGTAGAGAGAGGTAGAGAGAGAGGTAGAGGAGGTCAAAGATGTACAGGTAGAGATAGAGAGAGATAGAGGTAGAGAGGGTAGAGGTAGAGAGAGGTAGAGGTAGAGGTAGAGAGAGAGGTAGAGGTAGAGAGAGAGGTAGAGAGAGGTAGAGGTAGAGAGAGGTAGAGAGAGAGGTAGAGGTAGAGAGAGGGGTAGAGGTAGAGATAGAGGTAGAGAGAGGTAGAGAGAGAGGTAGAGGTAGAGAGAGGGAGAGGTAGAGAGAGGTAGAGAGAGAGGTAGAGAGGGTCGAAAGATGTACAGGTAGAGGTAGAGAGAGGTAGAGAGAGGTAGAGAGAGGTAGAGGTAGAGAGAGGTAGAGGTAGAGGTAGAGGTAGAGATAGAGGTAGAGAGTAGAGAAGAGAGAGAGAGAGAGGTAGAGAGAGGTAGAGATAGAGAGAGAGGTAGAGAGGTCGAGAGAGGTAGAGAGTTAAAGGTAGAGAGGTAGCGAGAGAGAGGTAGAGAGGTAGAGAGAGGTAGAGGTAGAGAGAGAGGTAGAGGTAGAGAGAGAGGTAGAGGTAGAGAGAGGTAGCGAGAGAGAGGTAGAGGTAGAGAGAGGTAGAGGTAGAGAGAGGTAGAGGTAGAGAGAGGGTAGAGGTAGAGAGAGGTAGAGGTAGAGAGAGGGAGAGGTAGAGGAGAGGTAGAGGTAGAGAGAGGTAGAGAGAGGTAGAGAAGTAGAGGTAGAGAGAGGTAGAGAGAGGTAGAGATAGAGAGAGAGGTAGAGAGGTCGAGAGAGGGTAGAGAGTTAAAGGTAGAGAGGGTAGCGAGAGAGAGGTAGAGGTAGAGAGAGGTAGAGGTAGGTAGAGAGGTAGAGGTAGAGAGAGGTAGAGGTAGAGAGAGGTAGAGGTAGAGAGAGGTAGAGGTAGAGAGAGGTAGAGGTAGAGAGAGGTAGAGGTAGAGAGAGGTAGAGGTAGAGAGAGGTAGCGAGAGAGAGGTAGAGAGAGGTAGAGGTAGAGGTAGAGGTAGAGGTAGAGAGAGGGTAGAGGTAGGGAGAGGTAGAGAGGTAGAGGAGAGGTAGAGAGTAGAGAAGTAGAGAGGTAGAGAGAGGTAGAGAGAGGTAGAGATAGAGAGAGAGGTAGAGAGGTCGAGAGAGGTAGAGAGTTAAAGGTAGAGAGGTAGAGAGAGAGGTAGAGGTAGAGAGAGGTAGAGGTAGGTAGAGAGGTAGAGGTAGAGAGAGGTAGAGGTAGAGAGAGGTAGAGGTAGAGAGAGGTAGAGGTAGAGAGAGGTAGAGGTAGAGAGAGAGAGGTAGAGGTAGAGAGAGGTAGAGGTAGAGAGAGGTAGAGGTAGAGAGAGGTAGAGGTAGAGAGAGAGGTAGAGGTAGAGAGAGAGGTAGAGAGAGAGGTAGAGAGAGGTAGAGAGAGAGGTAGAGAGAGAGGTAGAGAGAGGTAGAGAGAGAGGTAGAGAGAGAGGTAGAGGTAGAGAGAGAGGTAGAGAGAGAGGTAGAGAGAGGGAGAGGTAGAGAGAGGTAGAGAGAGAGGTAGAGAGAGGTCGAAAGATGTACAGGTAGAGATAGAGAGAGGTAGAGAGAGGTAGAGAGAGGTAGAGGTAGAGAGAGGTAGAGGTAGAGAGAGGTAGAGGTAGAGGTAGAGGTAGAGGTAGAGAGAGAGGTAGAGGTAGGGAAGAGGTAGAGAGAGAGGTAGGGAAGAGGTAGAGAGAGAGGTAGAGAGAGGTAGAGAGAGAGGTAGAGAGAGAGGTAGAGAGAGGTAGAGAGAGAGGTAGAGGTAGAGAGAGGGAGAGGTAGAGAGAGGTAGAGAGAGAGGTAGAGAGAGGTCGAAAGATGTACAGGTAGAGATAGAGAGAGGTCGAGGTAGAGATAGAGGTAGAGAGAGAGGTAGAGAAGTAGAGAGATAGAGAGAGGTCGAGGTAGAGATAGAGGTAGAGAGAGAGGTAGAGAGGTAGAGAGAGGTAGAGGTAGAGAGAGGTAGAGGTAGAGAGAGGTAGAGGTAGAGAGGGGTAGAGGTAGAGAGAGGTAGAGAGGTAGAGGTAGAGGTAGAGAGAGAGGTAGAGGTAGAGAGAGGGAGAGGTAGAGAGAGGTAGAGAGAGAGGTAGAGAGAGGTCGAAAGATGTACAGGTAGAGATAGAGAGAGATAGAGGTAGAGAGAGGTAGAGGTAGAGAGAGGTAGAGGTAGAGGTAGAGAGAGAGGTAGAGGTAGAGAGAGAGAGGTAGAGAGAGGTAGAGGTAGAGAGAGGTAGAGAGAGAGGTAGAGGTAGAGAGAGGGAGAGGTAGAGATAGAGGTAGAGAGAGGTAGAGAGAGAGGTAGAGGTAGAGAGAGGTAGAGAGGTAGAGAGAGGTAGAGAGAGGTAGAGAGAGAGTAGAGAGAGGTCGAAAGATGTACAGGTAGAGGTAGAGAGAGGTAGAGAGGTAGAGAGAGGTAGAGGTAGAGAGAGGTAGAGGTAGAGGTAGAGGTAGAGATAGAGGTAGAGAGAGAGGTAGAGAAGTAGAGGTAGGAGAGGTAGAGGTAGAGAGAGGTAGAGATAGAGAGAGAGAGGTAGAGAGGTCGAGAGAGGTAGAGAGTTAAAGGTAGAGAGGTAGCGAGAGAGAGGTAGAGGTAGAGAGAGGTAGAGGTAGAGAGAGGTAGAGGTAGAGAGAGAGGTAGAGGTAGAGAGAGGTAGAGAGAGAGGTAGAGGTAGAGAGAGGTAGAGGTAGAGAGAGGTAGAGGTAGAGAGAGGTAGAGGGAGAGAGAGGTAGAGGTAGAGAGAGGTAGAGGTAGGGAGAGGTAGAGAGGTAGAGAGAGAGGTAGAGAGAGGTAGAGAAGTAGAGAGGTAGAGAGAGGTAGAGAGAGGTAGAGATAGAGAGAGAGGTAGAGAGGTCGAGAGAGGTAGAGAGTTAAAGGTAGAGAGGTAGCGAGAGAGAGGTAGAGGTAGAGAGAGGTAGAGGTAGGTAGAGAGGTAGAGGTAGAGAGAGGTAGAGGTAGAGAGAGGTAGAGGTAGAGAGAGGGTAGAGGTAGAGAGGTAGAGGTAGAGAGAGGTAGAGGTAGAGAGAGGTAGAGGTAGAGAGAGGTAGAGGTAGGTAGAGGTAGGGAGAGGTAGAGAGGTAGAGAGAGGTAGAGAGGTAGAGAGAGGTAGAGAGGTCGAGAGGTAGAGAGAGGTAGAGAGAGGTAGAGATAGAGAGAGAGGTAGAGAGGTCGAGAGAGGTAGAGAGTTAAAGGTAGAGAGGTAGCGAGAGAGAGGTAGAGGTAGAGAGAGGTAGAGGTAGAGAGAGGTAGAGGTAGAGAGAGGTAGAGGTAGAGAGAGGTAGAGGTAGAGAGAGGTAGAGGTAGAGAGAGGTAGAGGTAGAGAGAGGTAGAGGTAGAGAGGTAGAGAGGTAGAGAGGCATCCATCTATCCTACATCCCTCCATCTATCCATCCATCATTACTACATTTATCCATCACTCCATCCCACCCACCCACCCATCCCTCCATATATCCTACATCCATCCTCCAATCCCTCCAT
>NC_068433.1:5130642-5155642 GCF_023373465.1 Oncorhynchus keta
AGAGGAGGGAGAGGGAGAGGAGAGGGAGAGGGAGAGGGAGAGGAGAGGGAGAGAGAGAGATTACATTGAGCTGATTTCTGACATATTATTTTTTTATTTTTTTATTTTTCTGTAAATGTATTTCTGTATTGTTTTAGTGATTCACCATAGTAAAGGTGTAGACTCAGGTTTTCTGTGTCTCTATGTTTTTGGTTGGCCAGGTTTCTTTAGTTATTTCTTAGGTTTTTTGCATTCTTCATCAAACCATTTGTCAGTGTTGTTCATTTTCTTAGATAAAAAGAAGGATTTAGGTATGACAGGAAAGCTGAGAGGTCAAATATACTGTCTAGGATTTCTACTGCCAAGTTTACACCTTCACTATTATAGTGAAATATTTTTGTCTAAAAGGGATTGAATTTGTTGTTACCTAATAGTTTTTTTGGCAGATTTCCACACTACTTTCCTTCCATCTATAGCATTTCATAAAATTGTTCAGTTCCTTAGGCTTTGATGCCTCATGTTCAGGTAAACTGTGATTTTGCTGTGAGCACGAGGATGTAAGAACGCTGTTCATTGACTATATTTCAACATTCACCATCATCAAGTTGGAGGCCCTCGGTCTGAATCCCGCCCTGTGCAACTGGGTCCAAGACTTACTGACGGACACCCCCGCAGGTGGTGAATAACAACATCTCCACTTTGTTGATCTTTGACACAAGTGCCCCACAAGGGTGCGTGCTCAGCCTCTATGTTCACCCATGATTGCGTGGCCACGCACGCCTCCATCTCTATCATCAATTTTGCAAACGACACAACAGTAGTGGGCTTGATTACCAACAACGACGAGACGGCCTACAGGGAGGAGGTGAGGGCCCTGTGAGAGTGGTGCCAGGGAAATAACCTCTCCCTCAACGTCAATAAATCAAAGGAGCTGATCGTGGACTTCAGGAAACAGCAAAGGGAGCACCCCCCTACATCGATGGGACCGTAGTGGAGAACGGGGAAAGCTTCAAGTTCCTCGGCGTACACTTCACGGACAAACTGAAATGGTCCACCCACACAGACAGGGTGGTGAAGAATTCGCAACAGCGCCTCTTCAACCTCAGGAGGCTGAAGAAATTTGGCTTGGTCCCCAAAAACCTCACAAACTTTTACAGATGCACAATTGAGAGCATCCTGTCGGGGGCTGCATCACCGCCTTGTACGGCAACTGCTCCGCCCACAACTGCAGGGCTCTCCAGAGGGTAGTGCGGTCTGCACAACGCATCACCGGGGGCAAACTACCTGCCCTCCAGGACACCTACACCACCCGATGTCACAGGAAGGACATAAAGATCATCAAGGACAACAAACACCGGAGCCACGGCCTGTTCACCCCGCTATCATCCAGAAGGTGAGGTCAGTACAGGTGCATCAAAGCTGGGACAGAGAGGCTGAAAAACAGCTTCAATCCTATATACATAGACATGGAATCACTGGCCACTTTAATAATGTTTAAATAGTGTAATAATGTTTACTTCTACACCTGCTTGCATGTTTGGGGTTGTAGGTTTCTGTAAAGCACTTTGTGACATCAACTGATGTAAGAAGGGCTTTATAAATACATATATATTCTATTTAGTCAATGACACTCCGACTTGCTTAATCCAATATTTATATATTTCTTGTGAATTGTTAGAAAGTACTGCACTGTTGGAGCTAGGAACACAAACCATTTAGAAACACCCGCCATAACATCTACTAAACAGGTGTATGTGACAAATAACATTTGATTTGATTTTATCTAATAGGGGAGTTAGTGGGCTGACTGGGAATGCTTTGAGAGACTCTAAAATTGTCAAAGACCCCAGCCACCCTAGTCATAGACTGTTCTCTCTGTATGGCAAGCGGTACTGGAGCGCCAAGTCTAGGTCCAAAAGGCTTCTCAACAGCTTTTACCCACAAGCCATAAGACTCCTGAGCAGGTAATCAAATGGCTACCCGGACTAGTTGCATCACTGTAAGGCCTACACCTGTTGTACTCGGCACACATGACAAATAAACCTTGATTTGATTTGACTCTAGGTTGAGGTCAGTGATAAAGTAGTCTACAGTAGTACTGGCAAACGATGAGCTATAGGTATATCCTACTGTAGGATTCTCCTCAAAGCCTACCATGTACAGTCGTAGCCAAAAGTTTTGAAAATGACCAAATATTAATTTACACAAAGTTTGCTGCTTCAGCATCTTTAGATATTTTTGTCAGATGTTACTAATGGATAGTGAAGTATAATTACAAGCATTTCATAAGTGTCAAAGGCTTTTATTGACAACTACATGTAATTACATGAAGTTGATGCAAAGAGTCAATATTTGCGGTGTTGACCCTTCTTTTTCAAGACCTCTGCAATCCGCCCTGGCATGCTGTCAATTAACTTCTGGGCCACATCCTGACTGATGGCATCCCATTCTTCCATAATCAATGCTTGGAGTTGGTCAGAATTTGTGAGTTTTTGTTTGTCCACCCGCGTCTTGAGGATTGACCACAAGTTCTCAATGGGATTAAGGTCTGGGTAGTTTCCTGGCCATGGACCCAAAATATCAATGTTTTGTTCCCCAATCCACTTCGTTATCACTTTTGCCTTATGGCAAGTTGCTCCACCATGCTGGCAAAGGCATTGTTCGTCACCAAACTGTTCCTGGATGGTTGGGAGAAGTTGCTCTCAGAGGATGTGTTGGTACCATTCTTTATTCATGGCTGTGTTCATAGACAAAATTGTGAGTGAGCCCACTCCCTTGACTGAGAAGCAACCCCACACATGAATGGTCTCAGGATGCGTTACTGTTGGCATGACACAGGACTGATGGTGGCGCTCACCTTGTCTTCTCCGGACAAGCTTTTTTCCAGATGCCCCAAACAATCAGAAAGGGGATTCATCAGAAAAAATGACTTTACCCCAGTCCTCAGTAGTCCAATCCCTGTACCTTTTTCAAAACATCAGTCTGTCCCTGATGTTTGTCCTGGAGAGAAGTGGCTTGTTTGCTGCCCTTCTTAACACCAGGCCATCATCCAAAAGTCTTCGCCTCACTGGGCATGCAGATGCACTCACACCTGCCTGCTGCCATTCCTGAGCAAGCTCTGTACTGGTGGTGCCCCGATCCCGCACCTGAATCAACTTTAGGAGATGGTCCTGGCGCTCGCTGGACTTTGTGCGCCCTGAAGCCTTCTTCACAACAATTGAACCGCTCTCCTTGATGTTCTTGATGATCCGATAAATGGTTGATTCAGGTGCAATCTTACTGGCAGCAATATCCTGCCTGTGAAGCCCTTTTTGTGCAAAGCAATGATGATGGCACAAGTTTCCTTGCAGGTAACCATGGTTGACAGAGGAAGAACAATTATTTCAAGCACCACCCTCCGTTTGAAGCTTCCAGTCTGTTATTCAAAGTAAATCAGCATGACAGCGTGATCTCCAGCCTTGTTCTCGTCAACACTCACACCTATGTTAACGAGAGAATCACTGACATGATGTCAGTAGGTCTTTTTGTGGCAGGGCTGAAATGAAGTGGAAATGTTTTGGGGGGATTCAGTTCATTTGCATGGCAAAGAGGGACTTTGCAATTAATTGCAATTCATCTGATCACTCTTCATAACATTCTGGAGTATATGCAAATTGCCATCATACAAACTGAGGCAGCAGATTTTTATATTTGTGTCACTCTCAAAAATTGTTGCCACGACTGTACACACCCAGCCTGCAACAGAGCTGCAGGAGTTGTGACTCGTTTCTGTTGGTTATGTTGTTGTAGTTGTGTCTGGAGGGCATATGTGGGAGGGAATGCTGTCACCTGCAGGCAGGTGTTTGTCCCCCTGTGTGCTGAGGTTGTCAGGTTCTTGTCCGGTTCTGTCATTTAGGTCTCCACAGACTAGTACGTGTCTCTGGGCCTGAAAATGATTGATTTCCCCCTCCAGGATGGAGAAGCTGTCTTCATTAAAGTATGGGGATTCTAGTGTGGGGATATTGGTAGCACACAGGAGGACATTTTTCTATGTTGAGATAATTGCCTTATTAGTTTCTAGCAAGATGTAAAATGTTCCTGTTTTGACTAATTTACCAGAGTGTGTTAGGTCTGCTCTATACCAAATTAGCATACCCTCTGAGTCTCTTCCCTGTTTCACACCTGGTAGTTTGGTGGATGGGACTACCAGCTCTCTGTAACTTAGAGGGCAATCAGTGGCTCCGTCTCCTCTATACAAGATTTCTTGTAGGATGACAATGTCTGTATTTCCAATGTCTTCAATGAAGTCTTGGTTCCTGCTCTTTAGTCCACAGGCAGATGACCTCAGACCTTGTATATTCCACGATGAGTAAAAGCTTTGTGTTCCTTTGTGTCTTGTGTAGTTTTTGTGTGGTTTAGGCCCGGACCATCACAGTACGTGTGAGCAGAGCATGTTGAGTATCTGTTACATACCTCTTAGGTCGCAGGATGGGGCTTGGGCAGGTGTAATAGTGGGTGTTGGGCTTGTTGGTCTGCTCACGGCCTGGGCATATGTCCTGCTGTCATGTTGAGGTCCTTGCCGCAGGGGCAGGGGGCGTGCTTCTACACCTGCATTGCTTGCTGTTTGGGGTTTTAGGCTGGGTTTCTGTACAGCACTTTGAGATAGCAGCTGATGTACGAAGGGCAATATAAATTAATTTGATTTGATTTGGTGGGATGGGGCAGAAGGGGCATAGATCTGATATGGGGGGTATATAGAGTGTGGCCAGGGTTTGCTTGGGTGGGTCTTAGCTAGTTGGAGGGAGGCTGGTGATGCTGTGGTCTGGGTGTAGGTCTTCTTGTCGTGGACTCTCTTGGTGCAGGTCCTTCGGGAGGGGTCTGGCAGGGGGCGTGGGGGGTACAGGGGGCGTGGGGTGTACCTGGGGACGTGGGGGGTTCAAGTCCAGAGTGGGGTGGTGGGCCAGTTAGACATGAGAGGACACAGTCCAGGAAAATGCTTGCATTCCAACTGACCTGAGCCCTAGGACCATGCCCCAGGACTACCTGACATGATGACTCATTGCTGTCCCTAGTCCACCTGGCCATGCTGCTGCTCCAGTTTCAACTGTTCTGCCTTACTATTATTTGACCATGCTGGTCATTTATGAACATTTGAACATCTTGGCCATGTTTTGTTATAATTTCCACCCGGCACAGCCAGAAGAGGACTGGCCACCCCACATATGCTCTCTCTAATTCTCTCTTTCTTTCTCTCTCTCGGAGGACCTGAGCCCTAGGACCGTGCCCCAGGACTACCTGACATGATGACTCCTTGCTGTCCCCAGTCCACCTGGCCATGCTGCTGCTCCAGTTTCAACTGTTCTGCCTTATTATTATTCGACCATGCTGGTAATTTATGAACATTTGAACATCTTGGCCATGTTCTGTTATAATCTCCACCCGGCACAGCCAGAAGAGGACTGGCCACCCCACATAGCCTGGTTCCTCTCCAGGTTTCTTCCTAGGTTTTGGCCTTTCTAGGGAGTTTTTCCTAGCCACCGTGCTTCCACACCTGCATTGTTTGCTGTTTGGGGTTTTAGGCTGGGTTTCTGTACAGCACTTTGAGATATCAGCTGATGTACGAAGGGCTTTATAAATAAATGTGATTTGATTTGATTCACCCGCTGTATTGTGGCATGGTGGAGAGGAAAAGTCCAAGGAGCTTTTTCAATCACACTCTTAAGTGCTGGGACTTCAGGTCACCTGAACCCGTGTGAATTGTAATGTGGCGCGCTCTCTCTCTCTCAAAATTAACCTGGTATTGGCAGGGATGGCAGCCCACATGGGGGCACCTTCCCTGTCACTTTGGCCCGGCTTCAGGTGTGTTACCGAAGCTACTGTCACTGTGGAGGAGTTTCTGGTCCCTGTAGGAGAGAAGGTGGGATGTGAAAATGTTGATTATGCGTCACGGATGAATAAAGCGGTGGTGGTACTTCTTAAAGAAGAGTGTCTTGTAGATCGTATGGTTGAGCATGGTGTATTTCTTAAAGAAGAGTGTCTGGTTGATCAGATGGTTGAGCATGGTGTATTTCTTAAAGAAGAGTGTCTGGTAGATCGGATGGTTGAGCATGGTGTATTTCTTAAAGAAGAGTGTCTGGTAGATCGGATGGTTGAGCATGGTGTACTTCTTAAAGAAGAGTGTCTGGTAGATCGGATGGTTGAGCATGGTGTACTTCTTAAAGAAGAGTGTCTGGTAGATCGGATGGTTGAGCATGGTGTACTTCTTAAAGAAGAGTGTCTGGTAGATCGGATGGTTGAGCATGGTGTACTTCTTAAAGAAGAGTGTCTTGTAGATCGTATGGTTGAGCATGGTGTATTTCTTAAAGAAGAGTGTCTGGTAGATCGTATGGTTGAGCATGGTGTATTTCTTAAAGAAGAGTGTCTGGTAGATCGGATGGTTGAGCATGGTGTACTTCTTAAAGAAGAGTGTCTTGTAGATCGGATGGTTGAGCATGGTGTACTTCTTAAAGAAGAGTGTCTTGTAGATCGGATGGTTGAGCATGGTGTATTTCTTAAAGAAGAGTGTCTGGTTGATCAGATGATTGAGCATGGTGTACTTCTTAAAGAAGAGTGTCTGGTTGATCAGATGATTGAGCATGGTGTACTTCTTAAAGAAGAGTGTCTGGTTGATCAGATGGTTGAGCATGGTGTATTTCTTAAAGAAGAGTGTCTGGTTGATCAGATGATTGAGCATGGTGTACTTCTTAAAGAAGAGCGTCTTGTAGATCGTATGGTTGAGCATGGTGTACTTCTTAAAGAAGAGTGTCTGGTTGATCGTATGGTTGAGCATGGCGTACTTCTTAAAGAAGAGTGTCTAGTAGATCGTATGGTTGAGCATGGTGTACTTCTTAAAGAAGAGTGTCTAGTAGATCGTATGGTTGAGCATGGTGTACTTCTTAAAGAAGAGTGTCTGGTTGATCGTATGGTTGAGCATGGCGTACTTCTTAAAGAAGAGTGTCTAGTAGATCGTATGGTTGAGCATGGTGTACTTCTTAAAGAAGAGTGTCTGGTTGATCGTATGGTTGAGCATGGCGTACTTCTTAAAGAAGAGTGTCTAGTAGATCGTATGGTTGAGCATGGCGTACTTCTTAAAGAAGAGTGTCTAGTAGATTGTATGGTTGAGCATGGCGTACTTCTTAAAGAAGAGTGTCTAGTAGATCGTATGGTTGAGCATGGCGTACTTCTTAAAGAAGAGTGTCTTGTTGATCGTATGGTTGAGCATGGCGTACTTCTTAAAGAAGAGCGTCTTGTTGATCGTATGGTTGAGCATGGCGTACTTCTTAAAGAAGAGCGTCTTGTAGATCGTATGGTTGCGCATGGTGTACTTCTTAAAGAAGAGTGTCTAGTAGATCGTATGGTTGAGCATGGCGTACTTCTTAAAGAAGAGCGTCTTGTTGATCGTATGGTTGAGCATGGCGTACTTCTTAAAGAAGAGCGTCTTGTTGATTGTATGGTTGAGCATGGTGTACTTCTTAAAGAAGAGCGTCTTGTAGATCGTATGGTTGAGCATGGTGTACTTCTTAAAGAAGAGTGTCTTGTAGATCGTATGGTTGAGCATGGTGTATTTCTTAAAGAAGAGAGTCTTGTAGATCGTATGGTTGAGCATGGTGTATTTCTTAAAGAAGAGTGTCTGGTTGATCAGATGGTTGAGCATGGTGCATTTCTTAAAGAAGAGTGTCTGGTTGATCAGATGGTTGAGCATGGTGTATTTCTTAAAGAAGAGTGTCTGGTTGATCAGATGATTGAGCATGGTGTACTTCTTATAGAAGAGTGTCTTGTTGATCAGATGGTTGAGCATGGTGTATTTCTTAAAGAAGAGTGTCTGGTTGATCAGATGGTTGAGCATGGTGTATTTCTTAAAGAAGAGTGTCTGGTTGATCATATGGTTGAGCATGGTGTACTTCTTATAGAAGAGTGTCTTGTTGATCAGATGGTTGAGCATGGTGTACTTCTTAAAGAAGAGAGTCTGGTAGATCGTATGGTTGAGCATGGTGTATTTCTTAAAGAAGAGTGTCTGGTTGATCAGATGGTTGAGCATGGTGTATTTCTTAAAGAAGAGTGTCTGGTTGATCAGATGATTGAGCATGGTGTACTTCTTAAAGAAGAGTGTCTGGTTGATCAGATGGTTGAGCATGGTGTACTTCTTAAAGAAGAGTGTCTGGTTGATCAGATGGTTGAGCATGGTGTATTTCTTAAAGAAGAGTGTCTGGTTGATCAGATGATTGAGCATGGTGTACTTCTTAAAGGAGAGTGTCTGGTTGATCGGATGGTTGAGCATGGTGTACTTCTTAAAGAAGAGTGTCTGGTAGATCGTATGGTTGAGCATGGTGTACTTCTTATAGAAGAGCGTCTTGTTGATCAGATGGTTGAGCATGGTGTACTTCTTAAAGAAGAGCGTCTTGTTGATTGGATGGTTGAGCATGGTGTACTTCTTAAAGAAGAGTGTCTTGTAGATCGTATGGTTGAGCATGGTGTACTTCTTAAAGAAGAGCGTCTTGTAGATCGTATGGTTGAGCATGGTGTACTTCTTAAAGAAGAGCGTCTTGTAGATCGTATGGTTGAGCATGGTGTACTTCTTAAAGAAGAGAGTCTGTTTGATCGAATGGTTGAGCATGGTGTACTTCTTAAAGAAGAGTGTCTTGTAGATCGTATGGTTGAGCATGGTGTACTTCTTAAAGAAGAGTGTCTGGTAGATCGTATGGTTGAGCATGGTGTATTTCTTAAAGAAGAGTGTCTTGTAGATCGTATGGTTGAGCATGGCGTACTTCTTAAAGGAATGTTTATTCAAATTACGATGCTTTTTTCTCCGTCAACAAGGGTTTGGGAAGTTTGCAAGTTCAATCAAAATTGTCCCATTGACTTTAGAGTTATCGTTTAAAGTCAAGTGTGACAATCGATTGTAAAATGGCTTATGCTGGTATGGGTAGTCAATGGTGTTTTGAGTGTGGGGATGTTGGTCATAAGTGACATGCTTGCCCGAAAAGGGAGAAGGCCGAGGGAGGGGAGCAGGTGGTTCTCGTAATGCCTGGGCCCACTGACGTAGGGAGAAGTGGGCTGACAGTGGTAGCGCATTCAAAAGCACCTGTTGCTGAGGAACAAGTTGTCCGTGTTGAGAGATTCTCAACTTGTATCAGAGGATATGCTGCAGAAAAATATTGTTGTAGAAGGTAAGGACAGATCTGCAGAGCCATTTTCTTAGACTGGTGAGGAGATGCCCACTACCAGTAATGAGGTACAGGAGGGGGTTCAGGTGGGGCCAGTCTCCCAGGTAGTGGAGGAGATGCCCACTACCAGTAATGAGGTACAGGAGGGGGTTCAGGTGGGGCCAGTCTCCCAGGTAGTGGAGGAGATGCCCACTACCAGTAATGAGGTACAGGAGGGGGTTCAGGTGGGGCCAGTCTCCCAGGTAGTGGAGGAGATGCCCACTACCAGTAATGAGGTACAGGAGGGGGTTCAGGTGGGGCCAGTCTCCCAGGTAGTGGAGGAGATGCCCACTACCAGTAATGAGGTACAGGAGGGGGTTCAGGTGGGGCCAGTCTCCCAGGTAGTGGAGGAGATGCCTGGTACGAGAACCAGGGCTGCAAGTGGGGAGTGTTGAGAGGGATGTGGCAGAGGGGAGTCAGGGGTCTGTGGCCTCAGTTGATGAGGATCAGGATATGGACATCTCAGCTCATGAAGACTTAATTTACAGTCTAGAGGAGGTAAACAAACAGGTTCCTGGACCAGACTTTTGGGAAATCTGTCAAATTGGCAGATTGTTTTTATGTTGATAAGTTTGTGAGGTCAGCTCTGGTGTTACAGAAGACAAAGTGTTTAGACCAGCTGAGTGAGTTTCCGCTTGAGGAAATGTGCTACTACTGTCACGGCAACAAAAGGTAGTAGGAAACGTGGCTCAGAGAAAATTAAAACGGTTATGATGACCATGACTCATAGGCTGTTTTTTTCTCCTTGTCTGGTTTCTCTGTGGTGTTTTCTGCTTCCCCTTTCTCTTGTCTACATGGAGGTACTAAGGGGAGGTTCTCTCAGTATTAATGGGGGAAGGGACAGGAGTACGAGGGCTTGGGTATTAGAAGTAATTAAACAGAAGAGGCTTGGTGGTACTAAGGGGAGGTTCTCTCAGTATTAATGGGGGAAGGGACAGGAGTACGAGGGCTTGGGTATTAGAAGTAGTTCAACAGAAGAGGCTTGATGTAGTTTTTCTACAGGAGACACATAGTGATGAGGCTAATGAGGTTGACTGGAGTATGTGTTGGGAGGGGCAGCATGTACTCAGTCATGGTACTAATTTCAGTGCTGGGGTGGACATCTTGTTTTCCTCAGGCTTAGTGGTGACTGTGGTATCTACAGCAGAGATTGTCCAGGGTCGGGTTTTATTGGTCAATGTGGATGTTATGTTTTTATTTTTATTTTTATTTGTTAATGTTTATGCTCCTAATGAGAGAACAGAGCATATTGTTGTATTTGATCAAATAAAGGAAACCTTAAGACAGTGTGATCAAGAGGGGTGTATGGTTTTAGGGAGGGACTGGAACTGTGTGATCAAGAGGGGTGTATGGTTTTAGGGGGGGACTGGAACTGTGTGATCAAGAGGTGTGTATGGTTTTAGGGAGGGACTGGAACTGTGTGATCAAGAGGTGTGTATGGTTTTAGGGGGGGACTGGAACTGTGTGATCAAGAGGGGTGTATGGTTTTAGGAGGGGACTGGAACTGTGTGATCAAGAGGGGTGTATGGTTTTAGGGGGGACTGGAACTGTGTGACCAAGAGGGGTGTATGGTTTTAGGGGGACTGGAACTGTGTGATCAAGAGGGGTGTATGGTTTTAGGGGGGACTGGAACTGTGTGATCAAGAGGGGTGTATGGTTTTAGGGGGACTGGAACTGTGTGATCAAGAGGGGTGTATGGTTTTAGGGGGACTGGAACTGTGTGATCAAGAGGGGTGTATGGTTTTAGGGGGACTGGAACTGTGTGATCAAGAGGGGTGTATGGTTTTAGGGGGACTGGAACTGTGTGATCAAGAGGGGTGTATGGTTTTAGGAGGGGACTGGAACTGTGTGATCAAGAGGGGTGTATGGTTTTAGGGGGACTGGAACTGTGTGATCAAGAGGGGTGTATGGTTTTAGGGGGGGACTGGAACTGTGTGATCAAGAGGGGTGTATGGTTTTAGGGGGGGACTGGAACTGGACAGTGGACTTTACTGTTGGTCACACTGCTGAAGAACCTCACCTGCAGTCAGCCACTGCCTGTCTGGTTTATTAACTGAGTTTGAGTTTTCTGATGTGTGGAGAGTAATGAATGCAAAAGTTAAGCAGTACACATGGCTTAAGGTTAAATCAGTGCAGCAAGGTTAGACAGGTGGTATGTATCTGATCACTACTGTAGTAGGGTTGGAAGGTTAGACAGGTGGTATATATCTGATCTCTACTGTAGTAGGGTTGGAGGGTTAGACAGGTGGTATGTATCTGATCTCTACTGTAGTAGGGTTGGAAGGTTAGACAGGTGCTATGTATCTGATCACTACTGTAGTAGGGTTGGAAGGTTAGACAGGTGGTATGTATCTGATCTCTACTGTAGTAGGGTGGGAAGGTTAGACAGGTGGTATGTATCTGATCTCTACTGTAGTAGGGTTGGAAGGTTAGACAGGTGGTATGTATCTGATCACTACTGTAGTAGGGTTGGAAGGTTAGACAGGTGGTATGTATCTGATCTCTACTGTAGTAGTTAATGAAGGGGGTCTCGGTGTGAAGCTTACTGGTTTCTACTCTGCTCTCTATAAGGCGGAGGATTGTGATCCTCTGAGTACTAATCAGTTGTTACAAGGTCTTCCTCAATTGGGCCCTGAACAGAGAGCTGCTTTTGGACTCTGATATTACTCTGCAGGAGCCACATTACTCCACAGCAGTTATGCAGCTCTCATCAGGCCCCTGGCATCGATGGTTTACCGTCTGAGTTCGAGAAGCACTTTTGGGGGTCTATTGGGGGGGATTTTTCTGAAGTGGTGTGTGAGCCTTTTCATGAGGGGTTCTCTTCCTGTATCCTGTCAACATGCTGTGCTTTCATTGTTGCCCAAAAAAAATGGGATTTGGCTCTTTTTTAAAATTGGCAACCCTGTTGCATTGTCGTGTACAGAATATACAATTATATCTAAGTGTCTCTCAAACAGGTTTATAGAATATCTGGGGCTAGTGGTCCACAAGGACGAGTCTAACTGTGTACCTGACCACTCTATAGTTGAACCTGTTGAACCTGTTTCTGATAAGAGATGTTTTAGACATTTGTCAACTGCCTGATGTGAATGTGGGTTTACTTCCTTTGGATCAGGAGAAGCCTTTGACCCTGTGGACCACCAGTACTTGTTCAAAACAATGAAAGCCTTTGGGTTTGGGGATGTTTTTTTGTCTTGGATGAGTTTACTGTATGCTGGGGCCTCGTGTATGGTGAAGGTGGGGGTGGTATGTATGGTGAAGGTGGGGGTGGTATGTATGGTGAAGGTGGGGGGTGGTATGTATGGTGAAGGTGGGGGTGGTATGTATGGTGAAGGTGGGGGGTGGTATGTATGGTGAAGGTGGGGGGTGGTATGTATGGTGAAGGTGGGGGTGGTATGTATGGTGAAGGTGGGGGGTGGTATGTATGGTGAAGGTGGGGGGTGGTATGTATGGTGAAGGTGGGAGTGGTATGTATGGTGAAGGTGGGGGTGGTATGTATGGTGAAGGTGGGGGTGGTATGTATGGTGAAGGTGGGGGGTGGTATGTATGGTGAAGGTGGGGGTGGTATGTATGGTGAAGGTGGGGGGTGGTATGTATGGTGAAGGTGGGGGGTGGTATGTATGGTGAAGGTGGGGGTGGTATGTATGGTGAAGGTGGGGGTGGTATGTATGGTGAAGGTGGGGGGTGGTATGTATGGTGAAGGTGGGGGTGGTATGTATGGTGAAGGTGGGGGTGGTATGTATGGTGAAGGTGGGGGTGGTATGTATGGTGAAGGTGGGGGTGGTATGTATGGTGAAGGTGGGGGGTGGTATGTATGGTGAAGGTGGGGGTGGTATGTATGGTGAAGGTGGGGTGGTATGTATGGTGAAGGTGGGGGTGGTATGTATGGTGAAGGTGGGGGGTGGTATATGGTGAAGGTGGGGGTGGTATGTATGGTGAAGGTGGGGGTGGTATGTATGGTGAAGGTGGGGGGTGGTATGTATGGTGAAGGTGGGGGTGGTATGTATGGTGAAGGTGGGGGTGGTATGTATGGTGAAGGTGGGGGTGGTATGTATGGTGAAAGTGGGGGTGGTATGTATGGTGAAGGTGGGGGTGGTATGTATGGTGAAGGTGGGGGTGGTATGTATGGTGAAAGTGGGGGTGGTTTGAGTTGTCCCATCCCTGTCCAAAGGGGTGTCAGCTCATTTCAGGTCAGTTATATTGTCTGGTAATTGAACCAATGCTTTGTTTTTTAAGAGCGAGGCTTACTGGTTTCTCTGTGCCAGGGGTTATGAAGGGTCCCACGATCGCACTGTCTGTGTATGTAGACAACAGTTTTTATCACAGGGGGTGAGGATGTTAAGGTTCTCTCAAACACTTTAAAGGTGTATGAGGGGCCTGCTCAGCTGGAGTTAATTGGGGAAAGAGTGAATCGCTGTGGGCAGGTCAGATTCAGATTCATCCCCCACGGTTACCAGGGGTACTTCAGATAGGGTCCACTCCACGGTTACCATGGGGCTTCAGATAGGGTCTGCTCCACGGTTACCATGGGGCTTCAGATAGGGTCTTCTCCATGGTTACCATGGGGATTCAGACGGGGTCCACTCCACGGTTACCATGGGGGATTCAGATAGGGTCTGCTCCACGGTTACCAGGGGGATTCAGATAGGGTCCGCTCCATGGTTACCAGTGGGATTCAGATAGGGTCCACTCCACGGTTACCAGGGGGGATTCAGATAGGGTCTGCTCCACGGTTACCAGGGGGATTCAGATAGGGTCCGCTCCATGGTTACCAGTGGGATTCAGATAGGGTCCACTCCACGGTTACCAGGGGGGATTCAGATAGGGTCTGCTCCACGGTTACCAGGAGGGATTCAGATAGGGTCCACTCCACGGTTACCAGGGGGGATTCAGATAGGGTCTGCACCACGGTTACCAGGGGGATTCAGATAGGGTCCGCTCCATGGTTACCAGTGGGATTCAGATAGGGTCCACTCCACGGTTACCAGGGGGGATTCAGATAGGGTCTGCTCCACGGTTACCAGGGGGATTCAGATAGGGTCCGCTCCACGGTTACCAGTGGGATTCAGATAGGGTCCGCTCCACAGTTACCAGGAGGGATTCAGATAGGGTCTGCTCCACGGTTACCAGGGGGATTCAGATAGGGTCTGCTCCACGGTTACCAGGGGGATTCAGATAGGGTCTGCTCCACGGTTACCAGGGTGATGTAGATAGGGTCCGCTACACGGTTACCAGGTCAGCTTGAGATAGGGTCCACTCCACGGTTACCAGGGGGATTCAGATAGGGTCCGCTACACGGTTACCGGTGGGATTGAGATAGGGTCTGCTCCATGGTTACCAGGGGTATTCAGATAGGGTCCACTCCACGGTTACCAGGGGGATTCAGATAGGGTCCACTCCACGGTTACCAGGGGGATTCAGATAGGGTCCACTCCACGGTTACCAGGGGTATTCAGATAGGGTCCACTCCACGGTTACCAGGGGGATTCAGATAGGGTCCACTCCACGTTTACCAGGGGATTCAGATAGGGTCCACTCCACGTTTACCAGGGGATTCAGATAGGGTCCACTCCACGTTTACCAGGGGATTCAGATAGGGTCCACTCCACGTTTACCAGGGGATTCAGATAGGGTCCACTCCATGGTTACCAGGGGGATTCAGATAGGGTCCACTCCACGGTTACCAGGGGGATTCAGATAGGGTCCACTCCACGGTTACCAGGGGTATTCAGATAGGGTCCACTCCACGGTTACCAGGGGGATTCAGATAGGGTCCACTCCACGGTTACCAGGGGGGCTTCAGACGGCGTCCACTCCACGGTTACCAGGGGGCTTCAGTGGGGCAGAGATGGGATGAAGACATTGGGGGGGGGGTTTCTACGTTCCGATGACTTTTAAAAAAGAACTGGGAGGGTGTAGTGGAGAAAGTGTGTGCCAGACTGTCAAGGTGGAAATGGGTGCTACCCCAGCTGTCTTGTAGCGGACGGGTCCTGGTAGCTAATAATCTTGCTGCTTCTACCCTGTGGCACAGACTAATGCTTTTACAGCCACCCCCCCGGGGTGAGAGCTTCAGAGGACCCTTGTTAATTTCTTCTGGTCTGGACAACACTGCAAAGCTGCAGCCCTGTACCTGCCACTGCACGAGGGTGGGCAAGGCCTGGCGGACATTTCCTCTAGGATCATGGCTTTCCGGCTTCTAGCAGCCCAGAGACTGTTGTACAGTGATGGTTCTAGCAGCCCAGAGACTGTTGTACAGTGAAAGTTCTAGCAGCCCAGAGACTGTTATACAGTGATGGTTCTAGCAGCCCAGAGACTGTTATACAGTGATGGTTCTAGCAGCCCAGAGACTGTTATACAGTGATGGTTCTAGCAGCCCAGAGACTGTTGTACAGTGACGGTTCTAGCACCCCAGAGACTGTTGTACAGTGACGGTTCTAGCAGCCCAGAGACTGTTGTACAGTGACGGTTCTAGCAGCCCAGAGACTGTTGTACAGTGACGGTTCTAGCAGCCCAGAGACTGTTGTACAGTGACGGTTCTAGCAGCCCAGAGACTGTTGTACAGTGACGGTTCTAGCAGCCCAGAGACTGTTGTACAGTGACGGTTCTAGCAGCCCAGAGACTGTTGTACAGTGACGGTTCTAGCAGCCCAGAGACTGTTGTACAGTGACGGTTCTAGCACCCCAGAGACTGTTGTACAGTGATGGTTCTAGCAGCCCAGAGACTGTTGTACAGTGAAGGTTCTAGCAGCCCAGAGACTGTTATACAGTGATGGTTCTAGCAGCCCAGAGACTGTTATACAGTGATGGTTCTAGCAGCCCAGAGACTGTTATACAGTGATGGTTCTAGCAGCCCAGAGACTGTTGTACAGTGACGGTTCTAGCACCCCAGAGACTGTTGTACAGTGACGGTTCTACCTGGGTGGATACAGCCTACACATTGATGAGGAGAGTGGGCTGTTTGGGCTTAGACAAGCACCTTTTCCTCTTAAAGCTGGAGGGCGGTGATTCATCTGACCTGACTCCATTTTATGAGTCATGCAGGCTTGGGGACTTTTTGTCATGTCCCTTACATGTCCCGTACACCACTAGGGATGGGGCTTTTTGAAGAGCCTCTTTTTTTTTACCACCATCCAGTCCCGTGCTCTGGGTTCAGCCAGACTACGTTCATGCCTGTTAGGCGTGGGGTGTACTAAGCTGGGTCTGATGCGGATCATCTCGCCTACTGAGGAAGGTCGTAAACTGAGGTCTGTGATTCCTTGCCAGTACTTAATCTGCAGTATGTGACTGACACTTCCAACTCTGATTGGTGGACGGAGGGTCTGGATTATGTGTTCCCTGTGCTGAATGTTAGTGCTGCGGTGGGGGCATTAGAGGAGGACGGAGGGTCTGGATGACGGTGGAGGAGTTCAAGGAGCTGGGGGAGTTCAAGGAGATGGGGGAGTTCAAGGAGCTGGGGGAGTTCAAGGAGATGGGGGAGTTCAAGGAGATGGGGGAGTTCAAGGAGATGGGGGAGTTCAAGGAGCTGGGGGAGTTCAAGGAGCTGGGGGAGTTCAAGGAGCTGGGGGAGTTCAAGGAGATGGGGAGTTCAAGGTGATGGGGGAGTTCAAGGAGATGGGGGAGTTCAAGGAACTGGGGGAGTTCAAGGAGCTGGGAGATTTCAAGGAACTGGGGGAGTTCAAGGAGCTGGGAGATTTCAAGGAACTGGGGGAGTTCAAGGAGCTGGGAGATTTCAAGGAACTGGGGGAGTTCAAGGAGGTGGGGGAGTTCAAGGAGATAGGGAGTTCAAGGAGCTGGAGGAGTTCAAGGAGGTGGGGGAGTTCAAGGAGATGGGGAGTTCAAGGAGCTGGGGAGTTCAAGGAGCTGGGGAGTTCAAGGAGATGGGGAGTTCAAGGAGATGGGGAGTTCAAGGAGCTGGGGGAGTTCAAGGAGCTGGGGGAGTTCAAGGAGCTGGGGGAGTTCAAGGAGCTGGGGAGTTCAAGGAGCTGGGGAGTTCAAGGAGCTGGGGAGTTCAAGGAGATGGGGAGTTCAAGGAGATGGGGAGTTCAAGGAGCTGGGGGAGTTCAAGGAGCTGGGAGATTTCAAGGAACTGGGGAGTTCAAGGAGCTGGGAGATTTCAAGGAACTGGGGGAGTTCAAGGAGCTGGGAGATTTCAAGGAACTGGGGGAGTTCAAGGAGGTGGGGGAGTTCAAGGAGAAGGGGGGTTCAAGGGGCTGGAGGAGTTCAAGGAGGTGGGGGAGTTCAAGGAGATGGGGAGTTCAAGGAGATGGGGAGTTCAAGGAGCTGGGGAGTTCAAGGAGCTGGGGGAGTTCAAGGAGATGGGGGAGTTCAAGGAGCTGGGGGAGTTCAAGGAGCTGGGGGAGTTCAAGGAGCTGGGGGAGTTCAAGGAGATGGGGAGTTCAAGGAGATGGGGAGTTCAAGGAGCTGGGGAGTTCAAGGAGCTGGGGAGTTCAAGGAGATAGGGGAGTTCAAGGAGCTGGAGGAGTTCAAGGAGGTGGGGAGTTCAAGGAGATGGGGGAGTTCAAGGAGATGGGGAGTTCAAGGAGCTGGGGAGTTCAAGGAGCTGGGGAGTTCAAGGAGCTGGGGAGTTCAAGGAGCTGGGGAGTTCAAGGAGCTGGGGAGTTCAAGGAGCTGGGGAGTTCAAGGAGATGGGGAGTTCAAGGAGATGGGGAGTTCAAGGAGCTGGGGAGTTCAAGGAGCTGGGGAGTTCAAGGAGATGGGGAGTTCAAGGAGATGGGGGAGTTCAAGGAGCTGGGGGAGTTCAAGGAGCTGGGGGAGTTCAAGGAGGTGGGGGAGTTCAAGGCGGTGGGGGAGTTCAAGGAGCTGGGGGAGTTCAAGGAGATGGGGGAGTTCAAGGAGCTGGGGGAGTTCAAGGAGCTGGGGAGTTCAAGGAGATGGGGAGTTCAAGGAGCTGGGGAGTTCAAGGAGCTGGGGAGTTCAAGGAGCTGGGGAGTTCAAGGAGATGGGGAGTTCAAGGAGATGGGGGAGTTCAAGGAGATGGGGGAGTTCAAGGAGATGGGGAGTTCAAGGAGATGGGGAGTTCAAGGAGATGGGGAGTTCAAGGAGCTGGGGGAGTTCAAGGAGCTGGGGGAGTTCAAGGAGGTGGGGGAGTTCAAGGAGATGGGGGAGTTCAAGGAGGTGGGGGAGTTCAAGGAGATGGGGGAGTTCAAGGAGGTGGGGGAGTTCAAGGAGGTGGGGGAGTTCAAGGAGATGGGGGAGTTCAAGGAGCTGGGGGAGTTCAAGGAGATGGGGGAGTTCAAGGAGCTGGGGGAGTTCAAGGAGCTGGGGGAGTTCAAGGAGCTGGGGGAGTTCAAGGAGCTGGGGGAGTTCAAGGAGATGGGGGAGTTCAAGGAGATGGGGGAGTTCAAGGAGATGGGGGAGTTCAAGGAGGTGGGGGAGTTCAAGGAGGTGGGGGAGTTCAAGGAGATGGGGGAGTTCAAGGAGATGGGGGAGTTCAAGGAGCTGGGGAGTTCAAGGAGCTGGGGGAGTTCAAGGAGATGGGGAGTTCAAGGAGCTGGGGAGTTCAAGGAGATGGGGGAGTTCAAGGAGATGGGGGAGTTCAAGGAGATGGGGGAGTTCAAGGAGATGGGGGAGTTCAAGGCGGTGGGAAAGGAGGCCATGTATAAAATCTGTGTGAAAGTGTCCTTTGCCTCTTCGTAAAATCGACGAGGTGGGCGGGTGTGTTTGGTCCAGGTGCCTCCCCAAAAGGCTGTTGGCGGTCTTTATACAAACTGCCTATTGATAAGAGGACAGCTGATCTCCAATGGAGGATAATACATGGAGCCATAGCCACCAATATTAATCTGGTGCACCTGGATCCTACTGTTGGGGAGGGATGACCATTATGCATCTGGTGCACCTGGATCCTACTGTTGGGGGGGTCCAATATGCATCTGGTGCACCTGGATCCTCCTGTTGGGGAGGGATGACCATTATGCATCTGGTACACCTGGATCCTACAGTTGGGGAAGGATGACCATTATGCATCTGGTACACCTGGATCCTACAGTTGGGGAAGGATGACCATTATGCATCTGGTGCACCTGGATCCTCCTGTTGGGGAAGGATGACCATTATGCATCTGGTGCACCTGGATCCTCCTGTTGGGGAGGGATGACCATTATGCATCTGGTGCACCTGGATCCTACTGTTGGGGGGGTCCAATATGCATCTGGTACACCTGGATCCTCCTGTTGGGGAGGGATGACCATTATGCATCTGGTACACCTGGATCCTACAGTTGGGGAAGGATGACCATTATGCATCTGGTACACCTGGATCCTACAGTTGGGGAAGGATGACCATTATGCATCTGGTACACCTGGATCCTCCTGTTGGGGGGGTCCATTCTGCATCTGGTACACCTGGATCCTCCTGTTGGGGGGGTCCATTCTGCATCTGGTGCACCTGGATCCTCCTGTTGGGGGGGTCCATTCTGCATCTGGTACACCAGGATCCTCCTGTTGGGGGGGTCCATTCTGCATCTGGTACACCAGGATCCTCCTGTTGGGGGGGTCCATTCTGCATCTGGTGCACCTGGATCCTACTGTTGGGGGGGTCCATTCTGCATCTGGTACACCTGGACCCTCCTGTTGGGGGGGGTCCATTCTGCATCTGGTGCACCTGGATCCTCCTGTTGGGGAGGGATGACCAACATGCATCTGGTACACCAGGATCCTCCTGTTGGGGGGGTCCAACATGCATCTGGTACACCAGGATCCTCCTGTTGGGGGGTCCATTCTGCATCTGGTACACCTGGATCCTCCTGTTGGGGGGGTCCATTCTGCATCTGGTACACCTGGATCCTCCTGTTGGGGGTCCATTCTGCATCTGGTGCACCAGGATCCTCCTGTTGGGGGGGTCCATTCTGCATCTGGTACACCTGGATCCTCCTGTTGGGGGTCCATTCTGCATCTGGTGCACCTGGATCCTCCTGTTGGGGAGGGGTGTCCAACATGCATCTGGTACACCAGGATCCTCCTGTTGGGGGGGTCCATTCTGCATCTGGTACACCAGGATCCTCCTGTTGGGGAGGGGTGTCCAACATGCATCTGGTACACCAGGATCCTCCTGTTGGGGGGGTCCATTCTGCATCTGGTAGACCTGGATCCTCCTGTTGGGAAGGGGGGTGGGTGGGTCCAATATGCTTCTGGTACAAACGTTTTGGGTAGCCTTCCAAAGCTTCCCACAATAAATTGGGTGAATGTTGGCCTATTCCTCCTGACAGAGCTAGTGTAACTGAGTCAGGTTTGTAGGCCTCCTTGCTGGCACACATTTTTTTTCAGTTCTGCCCACACATTTTCTATAGGATGAGGTCAGGGCTTTGTGATGGCCACTCCAATACCTTGACTTTTGTCCTTAAGCCATTTTGTCACAACTTTGGAAGTTTGCTTGGGGTTATTGTCCATTAGGAAGACCTATTTGCAACCAAGCATTAACTTCCTGAATGATGTCTTGAGCTGTTGCTTCTATATCCACATAATTTTCCTACCTCATGAAGCCATCTATTTTATGAAGTGCACCAGTCCCTCCTGCAGCAAAGCACCCCCACAACATGATGCTGCCAACCCCGTGCTTCACGGTTGGGATGGTGTTCTTCTGCTTGCAAGCCTCCCCCTTTTTCCTCCAAACATAACGATGGTCATTATGACCAAACAGTTTATTTTTGTTTCATCAGACCAAAGGACATTTCTCCAAATAGTACGATCTTTGTCCCCATGTGCAGTTGCAAACCGTAGTCTGGCTTTTTTATGGCGGTTTTGGAGCAGTGGCTGCTTCCTTTCAGGTTATGTCGATATAGGACTAATTTTACTGTGGGTGCAGATACTTTTGTACCTGTTTCCTCCAGCTTCTTCACAAGGTCCTTTGCTGTTGTTCTGGGATTGATTTGCACTTTTCGCACCAAATTACCTTCATCCCTAGGAGACAGAACGCGTTTCCTTCCTGTAGGTATGATGGCTGCGTGGTCCCATGGTGTTTATTCTTGCGTACTATTGTTTGTACAGATGGAAGCGGTACCTTCAGTTATTTGGAAATTGCTCCCAAGGATGAACCAGACTTGTGGAGGTCTATTTTTTTTTTCTGAAGTCTTGGCTGATTTCTTTTGATTTTCCCATGATGTCAAGCAAAGAGGCACTGAGTGTGAAGGTAGGCCTTGAAATACATCCACAAGTACACCTCCAAATGACTCAAATCATGTCAATTAGCCTATCAGAAGTTTCTAATGTCATGACATCATTTTCTGGAATTTTCCAAGCTATTTAAAGGCACAGTCAACATAGTGTATGTAAACTTCTGACCCACTGGAATTGGGATACAGTGAATTATAAGTGAAATAATCTGTCTGTAAACAATTGTTGGAACAATTACTTGTGTCATGCACAAAGTAGATGTCCTAAATGACTTGCCAAAACTATAGTTTGTTAACATGAAATGTGTGGAGTGGTTGAAAAACAGAGTTTTAATGACTCCAACCTATGTTCAACTGTATCTACTGTATAATATAAACTGATACACACATTCCTTTGATGCACAAGTCAAACGTTTGGACACATCGACGTCGTAGAATAATAATGAAGACTATGTATAATAATAATAATAATAATGAAGACTATCAAAACTATGAAATAACACACATGGAATCATGTAGTAAACAAAAAAGTTTTAAACATATATATATATATTTATTATACTTTAGATTTCTTTGCCCTTGATGACAGCTGTAGAGAATGTACAACTAAAGATAACCCTAACCCTCAATCATAACCCCTAACCCCCAACCATAACCCCTAACCCTCAATCATAACCCTAACCCTCAACCATAACCCCTAACCCTCAATCATAACCCCTAACCCCCAACCATAACCCCTAACCCTCAATCATAACCCTAACCCTCAACCATAACCCCTAACCCTCAACCATAACCCCTAACCCTCAACCATAACCCCTAACCCTCAACCATAACCCCTAACCCTCAATCATAACCCCTAACCCTCAACCATAACCCCTAACCCTCAATCATAACCCCTAACCCTCAACCATAACCCCTAACCCTCAATCATAACCCCTAACCCTCAACCATAACCCCTAACCCTCAATCATAACCCCTAACCCTCAACCATAACCCCTAACCCTCAATCATAACCCCTAACCCTCAACCATAACCCCTAACCCTCAATCATAACCCCTAACCCTCAACCATAACCCCTAACCCTCAACCATAACCCCTAACCCTCAACCATAACCCCTAACCCTCAACCATAACCCCTAACCCTCAATCATAAACCCTAACCCTAACCCTAAACCATAACCCCTAACCCTCAACCATAACCCCTAACCCTCAATCATAACCCTAACCCTAACCCTCAATCATAACCCCTAACCCTCAATCATAACCCTAACCCTAACCCTCAATCATAACCCCTAACCCTCAATCATAACCCTAACCCTAACCCTCAATCATAACCCCTAACCCTCAATCATAACCCCTAACCCTCAATCATAGCCCTAACCCTCAACCATACCCCTAACCCTCAATCATAACCCCAAACCCTCAACCATAACCCTAACCCTAACCCTCAACCATACCCCTAACCCTCAATCATAACCCCAAACCCTCAACCATAACCCTAACCCTAACCATAACCATAACCCTCAACCATAACCCTAACCCTCAACCATAACCCTAACCCTCAACCCTAACCCTCAACCATAACCCTAACCATAACCCTAACCCTCAACCATAGCCCTCAACCCTAACCCTAACCATAGCCCTCAACCCTAACCCTAACCCTCAACCATAACCCTCAACCATAACCCTCAACCCTAACTATCAACGTTAACCCCTAACCCTTAAGAGTTACAACAAAATGATACTATACCTAGTACCCTGTACACAACCCTGCTTACTTTAGACACACACACATACATTCCTTCTTACATAACCTCTTTCTTAGGGACTAACATGAAGTAGGTACTGTAAAACAGGGTAGAGTTGAATTAGTTATAGTTAGTTTAGTTATATTAGTTATAGTTCTATTTAAAGGTACACATTGTTTAAGTCATTATTCATAAAATTCCTAACAAAAAACCCAAGTCTTCACTCTTAGAGGAAATGGTTCCAGAAGGGTTCTTCGGCTGTCCTCACAGGAGAACCCATTTCAGTCGGCTGTCCTCACAGGAGAACCCATTTCGGTCGGCTGTCCTCACAGGAGAACCCATTTCGGTCGGCTGTCCTCACAGAAGAACCCATTTCGGTCGGCTGTCCTCACAGGAGAACCCATTTCGGTCGGCTGTCCTCACAGGAGAACCCATTTCGGTCGGCTGTCCTCACAGGAGAACCCATTTCGGTCGGCTGTCCTCACAGGAGAACCCATTTCGGCCGGCTGTCCTCACAGGAGAACCCATTTCGGTCGGCTGTCCTCACAGGAGAACCCATTTCGGTCGGCTGTCCTCACAGGAGAACCCATTTCGGTCGGCTGTCCTCACAGGAGAACCCATTTTGGTTCGAGGTAGAACCCATTCCACAGAACATGAAGCTCAAAAGGGTTCTAATTCAAACCAAAAATAGTTGTTCAGTGGAATCTGTTATGGGGACAGTGGAAATCCAATT
Organism: Oncorhynchus keta; assembly: GCF_023373465.1. NCBI lineage: Eukaryota > Metazoa > Chordata > Actinopteri > Salmoniformes > Salmonidae > Oncorhynchus > Oncorhynchus keta. Next base: position 5,154,450 of record NC_068433.1, read on the forward strand.
TTAGATCGCACCTTTTTTTTGTGAGATTATTGTTGATGGTAATAGAGTCTCCATCCATCCTGTTTCACTGGACAGACAATCAATTTATATATTTTATATATTTAATACATTTGGCAGTGGACTTTCAGCGACCTGGCTGGTGTTTGTGTGTGTGTTCATGCCTATAGTATGTGTTTGTGCATGCGTGTCTACCTGTATGTGTGTGTGTGTGTGTGTGTGTGTGTGTGTGTGTGTGTGTGTGTGTGTGTGTGTGTGTGTGTGTGTGTGTGTGTGTGTGTGTGTGTGTGTGTGTGTGTGTGTGTGTGTGTGTGTGTGTGTGTGTGTGTGTGTGTGTGTAGATTAATATTCCAGTCATCATCTAATGACTGAGACCTTGATTAGCTGAATCGGGTGTGTTCAATTTGCCTGCAAGCATATGCACGCACGCGCACACACACACACACACACACACACACACACACACACACACACACACAGGTAGACACGCATGCACAAACACGCACTGCGGACCTCATCGGCCTGTAGGCATGAATTAGATACACACAGTACCAAAGAGACTCATTAACAACTTAACACACATGTCCTCATTCTCTTATTTCTTTGTAAAATGACACTATTGTGTGTGTGTCTGGGTGTGTATCTGGGTGTGTGTCTGGGTGGTTGTGTGTGTGTGTGTGAATGTGTCAGACCTTGAGTTGTACTGTTCTGTGATATATCATCACTAGAGCCTTGTGGACTCAACATATACACACAGACACACACACATACACAGACAGACACACAGACACACAGACACAGACACAGAGATACACACACAGACTCTTTGACTGATGAGGACCGGGCTTCAAGGTCTTCAATGTTAAATGGATAGACTGGAATCTGTCCTCCAAGCCTTGACTAATGGACCAATGAACTAGAGAGAGGAAGAGAGGGAGAGAAGGAGAGAGGGAGAGAGGGAGAGAAGGAGAGAGGAAGAGAGGCAGAGAGTGAGAGAAGGAGAAGGAGAGAGGGAGAGAGGGAGAGAGGGAAAGATGGAGAGAGGGAGAGAGGGAAAGAGGGAAACAGGGCGAGAGGGAGAGAGGGAAAGAGGGAGAGAAGGAGAGAGGAAGAGAAGGAGAGAGGAAGAGAGGAAGAGAGTGAGAGAAGGAGAGAGGGAGAGAGGGAGAGAGGGAAAGATGGAGAGAGGGAGAGAG
>NC_068433.1:5163142-5178142 GCF_023373465.1 Oncorhynchus keta
CTATCTATCTTTCTATCTCGTATTTGTTCCTGTTGGATTTAGAGCAGGTCGTTATGTCAGACATTAATCCATTCTACCGCGCTGTGCTTTGGGTGTAGAAAAAAGACAGTATCTGTTCAGAGGTTTCACGGCCAGGAACTAATGGAGGAGCCACTGTTTCACAACCCTTTCATCCGGACCAGAGTGCTAACCTCTGATAGCCTGCAGGCTTGTGAGAGCTGGGTAGAAATCTGCCAGCATAATGGTCCACCGACTATCTTTTCATGCCACTTTGACACAAAGTGATTTTCGTAGCCCTTTTCCTAATCTTAACTTCAGTCTCCTTACCTGCTACATTAATTATCCTAATCTGCTGCAGAAATTCTCCTAACCTGCAACGAAAACATCACTTCGGTATTGAAGTGGTGTGAAAAGAATGTTTACCAAAGTCCACCAGGCTGCTGTATCAGGTGGTGTAGGGGTCCAGGCTGCTGTATCAGGTGGTGTAGGGGTCCAGGCTGCTGTATCAGGTGGTGTAGGGGTCCAGGCTGCTGCATCAGGTGGTGTAGGGGTCCAGGATGCTGTATCAGGTGGTGTAGGGGTCCAGAATGCTGCATCAGGTGGTGTAGGGGTCCAGGCTGCTGTATCAGGTGGTGTAGGGGTCCAGGCTGCTGTATCAGGTGGTGTAGGGGTCCAGGCTGCTGTATCAGGTGGTGTAGGGGTCCAGGCTGCTGTATCAGGTGGTGTAGGGGTCCAGGATGCTGCATCAGGTGGTGTAGGGGTCCAGGCTGCTGTATCAGGTGGTGTAGGGGTCCAGGATGCTGCATCAGGTGGTGTAGGGGTCCAGGATGCTGCATCAGGTGGTGTAGTGGTCCAGGATGCTGCATCAGGTGGTGTGGTGGTCCAGAATGATGCATCAGGTGGTGTAGGGGTCCAGGATGCTGCATCAGGTGGTGTAGGGGTCCAGGATGCTGTATCAGGTGGTGTAGGGGTCCAGAATGCTGCATCAGGTGGTGTAGGGGTCCAGAATGCTGCATCAGGTGGTGTAGGGGTCCAGGATGCTGCATCAGGTGGTGTAGGGGTCCATGATGCACTACTGAGCTCATTCAGAGAGCTGCTGGGGAAAAGGCAGAGACTGGACCGTCTAACCACGAATGACACTGACCTACCTCCTTTCACCATTGCTGAGGCTGCAGGGGAACACCGGCAGGGTGACGGAATGATCCTATCGTTCAAGACAACAAATCTGGGAGCCGCACGGCGGCTCTGAAGGGGACTCAGAAAGGCAATCTGTATGGGCTGAGGGGGTGGCAGGAGGGGGTTGGGATCGGGCTCCGGGCTCTTCTCTGAGAAGATGTTGGCGTTCCCTGTATAAGCCTTCCATGGAGAAGCGTTTTCCTGATCTACACTGGAGGATTGTTTACGGGGCTTTCGCTACGAACGGAGACGTGTCTCACCTTGAGGAGGGTCGCATCTGTTGGGTGGGTAGTGTTAACAAAGAAATAGAATGAATAGGAACCTCTAACCCTGGTAATATGACTGGTAAATATAATGAATAGAACGGGCTTGGAACCTCTAACCCTGGTAATATGACTGGTAAATATAATGAATAGAATGGCTTGGAACCTCTAACCCTGGTAATATGACTGGTAAATATAATGAATAGAACCTCTAACCCTGGTAATATGACTGGTAAATATAATGAATAGAATGGCTTGGAACCTCTAACCCTGGTAATATGACTGGTAAATATAATGAATAGAATGGCTTGGAACCTCTAACCCTGGTAATATGACTGGTAAATATAATGAATAGAACGGGCTTGGAACCTCTAACCCTGGTAATATGACTGGTAAATATAATGAATAGAACCTCTAACCCTGGTAATATGACTGGTAAATATAATGAATAGAATGGCTTGGAACCTCTAACCCTGGTAATATGACTGGTAAATATAATGAATAGAATGGCTTGGAACCTCTAACCCTGGTAATATGACTGGTAAATATAATGAATAGAACGGGCTTGGAACCTCTAACCCTGGTAATATGACTGGTAAATATAATGAATAGAACGGGCTTGGAACCTCTAACCCTGGTAATATGACTGGTAAATATAATGAATAGAATGGCTTGGAACCTCTAACCCTGGTAATATGACTGGTAAATAGAATGAATAGAATGGCTTGGAACCTCTAACCCTGGTAATATGACTGGTAAATAGAATGAATAGAATGGCTTGGAACCTCTAACCCTGGTAATATGACTGGTAAATAGAATGAATAGAACGGGCTTGGAACCTCTAACCCTGGTAATATGACTGGTAAATAGAATGAATAGAATGGCTTGGAACCTCTAACCCTGGTAATATGACTGGTAAATAGAATGAATAGAATGGCTTGGAACCTCTAACCCTGGTAATATGACTGGTAAATAGAATGAATAGAACGGGCTTGGAACCTCTAACCCTGGTAATATGACTGGTAAATAGAATGAATAGAACGGGCTTGGAACCTCTAACCCTGGTAATATGACTGGTAAATAGAATGAATAGAACGGGCTTGGAACCTCTAACCCTGGTAATATGACTGGTAAATAGAATGAATAGAATGGCTTGGAACCTCTAACCCTGGTAATATGACTGGTAAATAGAATGAATAGAATGGCTTGGAACCTCTAACCCTGGTAATATGACTGGTAAACTCATGGGTACACTCGCAATGGCTGCCTGGTATTTTGATGCAATAATTTCCAATGTAGAATGTTAGCTAGCTAGCACTGTTCATTTGTGTTATTGGTCTTGGCTAGCTTAATGTTCCGGTTGGTAGCTAGCTAGCACTGTTCATTTGTGTTATTGGTCTTGGCTAGCTTAATGTTCCGGTTGGTAGCTAGCTAGCACTGTTCATTTGTGTTATTGGTCTTGGCTAGCTTAATGTTCCGGTTGGTAGCTAGCTAGCACTGTTCATTTGTGTTATTGGTCTTGGCTAGCTTAATGTTCCGGTTGGTAGCTAGCTAGCACTGTTCATTTGTGTTATTGGTCTTGGCTAGCTTAATGTTCCGGTTGGTAGCTAGCTAGCACTGTTCATTTGTGTTATTGGTCTTGGCTAGCTTAATGTTCCGGTTGGTAGCTAGCTAGCACTGTTCATTTGTGTTATTGGTCTTGGCTAGCTTAATGTTCCGGTTGGTAGCTAGCTAGCACTGTTCATTTGTGTTATTGGTCTTGGCTAGCTTAATGTTCCGGTTGGTAGCTAGCTAGCATCTCTCACATGGCTGCTAGCATCATCATGAAAAGGGCCATGAGGGAAACACTACAATATTATGTTTTTGTAAGTGGTGAAATCCCTCAGGAGCAGGTCATGTTGAAAAGTCATCTTTTTGTACTTTTCTTAAACATAGTTTTGGAATTGACTACAACAAGAAAAATGTTGAAGTCAGAAGTTAACATACACTTAGGTTGGAGTCATCAAAACTCGTATTTCAACCACTCCACAAATGTCTTGCTAACAAACTATAGTTTTGGAAAGTCGGTTAGGACATCTACTTTGTGCATGACACAAGTAAAGTAACAGTCTCCATATAGACTTCCATAAATGTTTTCAACTGGTACCGGAGTCTTGTGAGGCCTGTGGGCATCTTAAAGCAGAACAATCAACATGTTCATGTTCCTGAGAGTCTCACCTTTCCACAGAGAGGTCATATCAATGTGTAGCACAACCTGGTCGGAAGCTACACACAGATGTTGGCAGATCGGCTGTACCGACTTTAGACGAGTCTCCTGGTTCGGAAGCTACAGACAGAAGTTGGCAGATCGACTGTACCGACTTCAGACGAGTCTCCTGGTTCGGAAGCTACAGACAGATGTTGGCAGATCGGCTGTACCGACTTCAGACGAGTCTCCTGGTTTGGAAGCTACAGACAGAAGATGGCAGATCGACTATACCGACTTCAAACGAGTCCCAGACGCTTGTGGGAGTCGTAGAGAAAAATGAGGAACGGTGTGACTGGCGGATGCCACCTTCCCAAAAGGTCTGTTCGTCAAATTTCTGTCTTACTAGAGCTGCCCCCCGGTTAACTGTAAGTGCTGTTATTGTGAAGTGGAAATATCTAGGAGCAACAACAACAACTCAGCCCGTGGCTAGGACACACAATCACAATCACTTCGGTTGTTCTGCCCACAGGCCTCACAAGACTCCGGTACCACGGGAGACTGCATCAGGACCGGCAAGAGCTGAAAGTGTGTAACGTGTAAAAACGTTTTCTGTTTCTCGGTTAAAAACCGGCCGAGTTCCAAACTGCATCTGGAAGCAACGAACAGCACAAGAACTGTTGGTCAGGAGCTTCATGAAATGTGTTTCCATGGCCGAGCAGCTGCACACAAGCCTAAGATCACCATGCGCAATGCCAAGCATTGACTGGAGTGGTGTAAAGCTTGCCTCCATTTTTTTTTTTGTTATTGCAAAAAACGCACGTTTCCTGATTTAGTCTTGTATTCACATATACTAAATAGTATATGTGTGATATTTGTTTTGATTTAGAATGGACCATCATGCACCTGTCTCGAAACATGGGCAAGGGAAAAAGCCATGTAATATATGCACTTTAATAAAGGTCAAATAAAAAAATGTAAAAATTAAGAATTAGAGGGACAATAGAGTATTGTCACGTTGTTCGTAATAATGATGGTCGGACCAAGGCTGTTGAGTTCCACATATTTTAATGAAAGTGAAACTAAGCAATGGCAAAAACAAATAAACAATAAACTAACCACGAACCGTGACTACAGATATGCTAAGCGCACAAACTCAAAATACATACATTCAAAACAATATCCCATAACCCACAGGTGGAAAAATGCAACTTAAGTATGATCCCCAATCAGAGACAACGATTACCAGCTGCCTCTAACTGGGAATCATACACAAACACCAACATAGAAAAAACAAACTAGAACCCCACATAGAAAATATAAACTAAACTAAACCCCTAGTCACGTCCTGACCTACTCTACCATAGAAAATATAGGCTTTCAATGGTCAGGACGTGACTACTATTGACCATCAGCACCATCAGAGCTGTTGAGAGAGGCTGCCGTAGGTGTAGCGGCTGTGAAATGGCTAGCTAGTTAGCGGTGTTCGCGCTAAATAGCGTTTCAATTGGTGACGTCACTCGCTCTGAGACCTTGAAGTAGTGGTTCCCCTTTGCTCTGCAAGAGCCGCGGCTTTTGTGGAGCTTCGTGGGTTTCTGTTGTTGATGTGTGCAGAGGGTCCCTGGTTCGAGCCCGGGTATGGGCGAGGGGACGGTTTAAAGTTATACTGTTACATAGGCAGACCTGGTTCTCAAGAGAAGACACTTCTCATAAAATGAGGTGGAAACTGAGTTGCACTTCAAATGTATGACCATATTATAGGCACATATTTCCCTCAGATTACACAGACACACAAATAATTTGAAAACAAATCCAATTTTGATAAATTCCCATATCTACTGGGTGAAAAACCACAGTGTTCAGCAAGATGGTGACCTGTTGCATCAAGAAAAGGGAAACCAACTGTAGACAGATAGAGGAGAGAGAGAGAGAGAGAGAGAGAGAGAGAGAGAGAGAGAGAGAAATGGAGAGAGAGAGAGAGAGAGAGAAATGAAGAGAGAGAGAGAGAGAGAGACGGGGCAAGACTGAGATAGAGAAAGAGAGAGAGAGATAGAGAGAGAGAGAGAGACGGGGCAAGATGGAGAGAGAGAGAGAGAGAGAGAGAGAGAGAGAGAGAGAGAGAGAGAGAGAGAGAGAGAGAGAGAGAGAGAGAGAGAGAGAGAGAGAGAGAGAGAGAGAGAGAGAGAGACGGGGCAAGACGGAGATAGAGAGAGAGAGAGACGGGGCAAGACGGAGATAGAGAGAGAGATGGGGCAAGACGTTCAGAGAGAGAGAGAGAGAGAGACAGAGAGAGAGAGAGAGAGAGAGAGAGAGAGAGACAGAGAGAGAGAGAGAGACAGAGAGAGAGAGAGAGAGAGACAGAGAGAGAGAGAGATAAATGCAGGGAGAGAGAGAATTGTAATATTTATGTTTATTTATATTCCCTTTGTGCTTTAACTATTTGCATGTGAAATGTCTTTTGGAACTTTTGTGAGTGTTTACTGTTAATTTGATTTGGCAAAGTAAACATGTGTTTCCAATGCCAAAAAAAGCCCTTAAATTGAACTGAATTGAATTGAGAGGAGAAAGAAGAGAGAGAGGAGAGAAAGAGCAACAGAAAAACAAGGTTGTTTAAAGAACTATACCGAAAGAAACTCATTCCATTTCTCACTCAATTCATTCTCCTTCTCTATTCGGTCATATTTTTCCCTCCCTCCATTTCTTGCTTACTTACTGCAAACACTTTGGCACGATTTAGAATTTTGATTTGTTAACAGGGAGAATCTCTGCTTCCCTCCGTGCATCCCTCCATTATTCACTCATGTCCTCTGCCCTGACAGGGCTATTCATTACACAGCTGACTGGACAAGTTAGGGGGAGAGAGAGAGAGAGAGAGAGAGAGAGAGAGAGAGAGAGAGAGAGAGACAGAGAGAGAGAGAGACAGAGAGAGAGAGACCAGACCAGACAGATGGATTCAGAGCAAAAAATGAAAGAACAAGGAAATTTCAAGGACACAATATTCTTATTGGCAGACTTAATAGCCTTGGTTTCTCTAATGACTGTCCCGCCTGGTTCACCAACTACTTCTCAGACATAGTTCAGTGTGTCAAATCGGAGGGCCTGATGTCCGGACCTCTGGCAGTCTCTATGGGGGTGCCACAGGGTTCAATTCTCGGGCCGACTCTTTTCTCTGTATATATCAATGATGTCACTCTTGCTGCAGGTGATTCCCTGATCTACCTGTACGCAAACGACACCATTCTGTATACTTCTGGCCACTCTTTGGACACTCTGCTAACTGGACACTGTGTCAACAAATCTCCAAACGAGCTTCAATGTCATACAACACTCCTTCCGCCGCCTCCAACTGCTCTTAAACGCTAGTAAAACCAAATGCATGCTTTTCAACCGTTCGCTGCCCGCACTGGGCCCGCCCGACTAGCATCAACACCCTGGACGGTTCTGACTTAGAATATGTGGACAACTTTAAATACCTACGTTTCTGGCTAGACTGTAAACTCTCCTTCCAGACTCATATTAAACATCTCCAATCCAAAATCAAATCTAGAATCGGCTTTCTATTCCGCAACAAAGCCTCCTTCACTCACGCCGCCAAACTTACCCTAGTAAAACGGAATATCCTACCGATCCTCACAGCAGGTATATCTTACTGATCATCCCAAAGCCAACACCTCATTTGGCCGCCTTTCCTTCCAGTTCTCTGCTGCCAGTGACTGATACGAATTGCAAAAATCGCTGAAGCCGGAGACTTATATTTCCCTCACCAACTTTAAACATCAGCTATCTGAGCAGCCAACCGATCGCTGCAGCTGTACGTAGCCCATCTGTAAATAGCCCACCCAATCTACCTACCTCATCCCCATATTGTTTTTATTTACTTTTTTTGAACACTGTATATAGATTTTCTTTTTTTCTACTGTGTCATTGGCTTGTTTATTGTTTACTCCATGTGTAACTCTGTGTTGTTGTCTGTGTCACACTGCTTTGCTTTATCTTGGCCAGGTCGCAGTTGAGCTTGTTCTCAAGTAGGCCTACCTGGTTAAATAAAGGTGAAATATATATTTTATATAAATATATGTGTCTTCACTGACATTTTCAACCTCTCCCTGTCTGTACCAACATGTTTCAAGCAGACCACCATAGTCCCTGTGCCCACGTACACAAAGGTAACCTGCCTAAATGACTAGAGACCCGTAGCACTCACATCTGTAGCCATGAAATGCTTTGAATGGCTGGTCACGGCTCACATCAACACCATTATCCCAGAAACCCTAGAGCCACTCCAATTTTCAAACCGCCCCAACAGATCCACAGATGATGCAATCTCTATTGCACTCCACACTGCCCTTTCACACCTGGACAAAAGGAACACTTATGTGAGAATGCTGTTCATTGACTACAGCTCAGCGTTCAACACCATAGTGTCCACAAAGCTCATCAATAAGGTAAGGACCCTGGGACTAAACACCTCCCTCTGCCACTGGATCCTGGACGTCCTGACGTGCTGCCCCCAGGTGGTGAAGGTAGGTAACAACACATCCACCGCGCTGATCCTTAACACAGTGACCCCTCAGGGGTGTGTGCTCAGTCCCCTCCTGTACTCCCTGTTCACTCATGACTGCATGGCCAGGCACGACTCCAAAACCATCATTAAGTTTGCCGATGTCACAACATTGGTAGGCCTGATTAGCAACAACGATGAGACAGCCTACAGGAAGGAGGTCAGAGACCTGACCATGTGGTGCAAGGACAACAACCTCTCCCTCAACATGATCAAGACAAAGAAGATGATTTTGGACTACAGGAAAAGGAGGACTGAGCCACGCCCCCATTCTCATCAACGGGGCTGAAGTGAAAGCTTCAAGTTCCTTGGCGTACCATGACAGTCGTGAAGAGGGCACGACAAAACCTATTCCCCCTTAGGAGACTGAAAAGATTTGGGATATCCCCGCTATTGTTATTTACTGCTGCTCTTTAATTATGTGTTATTCTTATCTCTTACTTTTTGAGGGGGTATTTTTATTAAAAACTGCATTGTTGGTTAAGGGCTTATAAGTAAGCATTTCACTGTAAGGTCTAGCTAGACCTGTTGTATTTGGTGCATGCTACAAAACACATTTGATTTGAACAGTGAGCCATGTTACCTTCAAGTAGGTACTGGTTTTACTAAGGCATTGGGACGTAAGCATCTTAGTCTGGCACCAAAGGTTACATGCATGTTGAAATCCAGCAGTTATTGTAAATGTTTTGTTTTACGTCAAAACCCTTTAACCTTTAACTTTAACCATTAGAAGTTAACCTTAATGTGACTCCTCTCTCTTTCTCTCTCTCTGCCTAAACATTTGTGTATATTGTTTTGAGTGTAGATCAGCTTTAATATTGCAAATAGTGTGACTTCTAACAATGTATACTGTATATACTTACAATAATTTAATAATTATTCAATAATAATTTATTATTCAATAATTATTTATATATTGGGGATTGGAAAAGGATACAGGCAATTACATGAAGTATATATATATATTATTTTATATATATTTTCCCCTAAACGTACTAACCCTCCCCTAATTGGAGTAAGCTCATGGACAAAACAGTTAGGCTTCTACTTCCAGTTTATACAGTTGAAGTCGGAAATTTACATTCACTTAGGTTGGAGTCATTAAAACTTGTTTTTCAACAACTCCACAAATTTCTTGCTAACAAACTATAGTTTTGGCAAGTCAGATAAGTAATTGTTCCAACAATTGTTTACAGACAGATTATTTCACTTATAATTCACTGTATCACAATTCCAGTGGGTCAGAAGTTTACATACACTAAGTTGACTGCCTTTAAACTGCTTGGAAAATTCCTGAAAATTATGTCATGGCTTTAGAAGCTTCTGATAGGCTAATTGACATCATTTGAGTCAATTGGAGGTCTACCTGTGGATGTATTTCAAGGCCTACCTTCAAACTCATTGCCTCTTTGCTTGACATCATGGGAAAATCAAAAGAAATCAGCCAAGACCTCAGAGACAAAATTGTAGACCTCCACAAGTCTAGTTCATTCTTGGGAGCAATTTCAAATAACACAAGTATAAACACCATGGGACCACGCAGCCGTCATCCCGCTCAGGAAGGAGACACATTTTGTCTCCTAGAGATGAACGTACCTTGGTGCAAAAAGTGCAAATCAATCCCATAACAACAGCAAGGGCCCTTGTGAAGATCTATAAGTATCTATATCCACAGTAAAACAAGTCCTATATCGACATAACCTGAAAGGCCGCTCAGCAAGGAGGAAGCCACTGCTCCAAAACCGCCATAAAAAAGTCAGACTACGGTTTACAACTGCACATCTGGATAAAGATCGTACTTTTTGGAGAAATGTCCTCTGGTCTGATGAAACAAAAATAGAACTGTTTGGCCAAAATGACCATCATTAGGTTTTGATGAAAAAGAGGGAGGCTTGCAAGCCGAAGAACACCATCCCAACCATGAAGCACGGGGGTGGCAGCATCATGTTGTGGGGGTGCTTTGCTGCAGGAGGGACTGGTGCACTTCACAAAATAGATAGTATCATGAGGAAGGGAAATTTATGTGGAAATATCGAAGCAACATCTCAAGACATCAGTCAGGAAGTTAAAGCTTGGTTTCAGATGGGTCTTCCAAATGGACAATGACCACAAGCATAATTCCAAAGTTGTGGCATTGTGGCTTAAGGACAACAAAGTCAAGGTATTGGAGTGGCCATCACAAAGCCCTGACCTCAATCCTATAGAAAATTTGTGGGCAGAACAGAAAGAGTGTGTGCGAGCAAGGAGGCCTACAAACCTGACTCAGTTACACCAGCTCTGTCAGGAGGAATGGGCCAAAATTCACCCAACTTATTGTGCGAAGCTTGTGGAAGGCTACCCGAAATGTTTGACCCAAGTTAAAAGGCAATTCTACCAAATACTAAATGAGTGTATGTAATCTTCTGACCCACTGGGAATGTGATGAAAAAAATAAAAGCTGAAATAAATCATTCTCCCTACTATTATTCTGACATATCACATTCTTAAAATAAAGTGGTGATCCTAACTGACCTAAGACAGGGAATTTTTACTAGGATTAAATGTCAGGAATTGTGAAAATCTGAGTTTAAATGAATTTGGCTGAGGTATATGTAAACTTACGACTTCAACTGTAGATATTATATACATTTTACGGACACAGTATATTTATAGTTTTGGAATAGTTGTCTTTTGTTTGTTTTTAGTCCCATCCTTCAGCTCTACTCAACCACCCCATCTATCTCTGAACACCATCCAGTCCCATCCTTCAGCTCTACTTAACCCCTCCCGTCTATCTCTGAACACCATCCAGTCCTTCAGCACTACTCAACCACCCCGTCTATCTCTGAACACCATCCAGTCCTTCAGCTCTACTCAACCCCTCCCATCTATCTCTGAACACCATCCAGTCCCATCCTTCAGCTCTACTCAACCCCCATCCTCATCTATCCCATCCTTCAGCTCTAACACCATCCAGTCCCATCCTTCAGCTCTACTCAACACCTCCCGTCTATCTCTGAACACCATCCAGTCCCATCCTTCAGCTCTACTCGACACCTCCCGTCTGTCTCTGAACACCATCCAGTCCCATCCTTCAGCTCTACTCAACCCCTCCCGTCTATCTCTGAACACCATTCAGTCCCATCCTTCAGCTCTACTCAACATCTCCCGTCTATCTCTGAACACCATCCAGTCCTTCAGCTCTACTCAACCCCTCCCATCTATCTCTGAACACCATCCAGTCCTTCAGCTTTACTCAACACCTCCCGTCTATCTCTGAACACCATCCAGTCCCAACCTTCAGCTCTACTCAACCCCTCCCGTCTATCTCTGAACACCATCCAGTCCCAACCTTCAGCTCTACTCAACACCTCCCGTCTATCTCTGAACACCATCCAGTCCCAACCTTCAGTTCTACTCAACACCTCCCGTCTATCTCTGAACACCATCCAGTCCCAACCTTCAGCTCTACTCAACCCCTCCCATCTATCTCTGAACACCATCCAGTCCCAACCTTCAGCTCTACTCAACACCTCCCGTCTATCTCTGAACACCATCCAGTCCTTCAGCTCTACTCAACCCCTCCCGTCTATCTCTGAACACCATCCAGTCCTTCAGCTCTACTCAACCCCTCCCGTCTATCTCTGAACACCATCCAGTCCTTCAGCTCTACTCAACCCCTCCCGTCTATCTCTGAACACCATCCAGTCCCAACCTTCAGCTCTACTCAACCCCTCCCGTCTATCTCTGAACACCATCCAGTCCCAACCTTCAGCTCTACTCAACCCCTCCCGTCTATCTCTGAACACCATCCAGTCCCATCCTTCAGCTCTACTCAACCCCTCCCATCTATCTCTGAAAACCATCCAGTCCCATCCTTCAGCTCTACTCAACCCCTCCCATCTATCTCTGAACACCATTCAGTCCCAAACTTCAGCTCTTCTCAACCCCTCCCGTCTATCTCTGAACACCATCCAGTCCCAACCTTCAGCTCTACTCAACACCTCCTGTCTATCTCTGAACACCATCCAGTCCTTCAGCTCTACTCAACCCCTCCCGTCTATCTCTGAACACCATCCAGTCCTTCAGCTCTACTCAACCCCTCCCGTCTATCTCTGAACACCATCCAGTCCTTCAGCTCTACTCAACCCCTCCCGTCTATCTCTGAACACCATCCAGTCCCATCCTTCAGCTCTACTCAACCCCTCCCATCTATCTCTGAACACCATCCAGTCCCATCCTTCAGCTCTACTCAACCCCTCCCATCTATCTCTGAACACCATTCAGTCCCAACCTTCAGCTCTACTCAACCCCTCCCGTCTATCTCTGAACACCATCCAGTCCCAACCTTCAGCTCTACTCAACACCTCCCGTCTATCTCTGAACACCATCCAGTCCTTCAGCTCTACTCAACCCCTCCCGTCTATCTCTGAACACCATCCAGTCCTTCAGCTCTACTCAACCCCTCCCATCTATCTCTGAACACCATCCAGTCCCAACCTTCAGCTCTACTCAACCACTCCCATCTATCTCTGAACACCATCCAGTCCTTCAGCTGTACTCAACCCCTCCCGTCTATCTCTGAACACCATCCAGTCCCAACCTTCAGCTCTACTCAACCCCTCCCATCTATCTCTGAACTCCATCCAGTCCTTCAGCTCTACTAAACCCCTCCCATCTATCTCTGAACACCATCCAGTCCTTCAGCTCTACTCAACCCCTCCCATCTATCTCTGAACACCATCCAGTCCCAACCTTCAGCTCTACTCAACCCCTCCCATCTATCTCTGAACGCCATCCAGTCCTTCAGCTCTACTCAACCCCTCCCGTCTATCTTTGAACACCATCCAGTCCCAACCTTCAGCTCTACTCAACACCTCCCGTCTATCTCTGAACACCATCCAGTCCTTCAGCTCTACTCAACCCCTCCCGTCTATCTCTGAACACCATCCAGTCCTTCAGCTCTACTCAACACCTCCCGTCTATCTCTGAACACCATCCAGTACTTCAGCTCTACTCAACACCTCCCGTCTATCTCTGAACACCATCCAGTCCTTCAGCTCTACTCAACACCTCCCGTCTATCTCTAAACACCATCCAGTCCCAACCTTCAGCTCTACTCAACCCCTCCCATCTATCTCTGAACACCATCCAGTCCTTCAGCTCTACTCAACACCTCCCGTCTATCTCTAAACACCATCCAGTCCCAACCTTCAGCTCTACTCAACCCCTCCCGTCTATCTCTGAACACCATCCAGTCCTTCAGCTCTACTCAACCCCTCCCGTCTATCTCTGAACACCATCCAGTCCTTCAGCTCTACTCAACACCTCCCGTCTATCTCTGAACACCATCCAGTCCTTCAGCTCTACTCAACACCTCCCGTCTATCTCTGAACACCATCCAGTCCTTCAGCTCTACTCAACCCCTCCCGTCTATCTCTGAACACCATCCAGTCCTTCAGCTCTACTCAACCCCTCCCGTCTATCTCTGAACACCATCCAGTCCTTCAGCTCTACTCAACACCTCCCGTCTATCTCTGAACACCATCCAGTCATTCAGCTCTACTCAACCCCTCCCGTCTATCTCTGAACACCATCCAGTCCTTCAGCTCTACTCAACCCCTCCCGTCTATCTCTGAACACCATCCAGTCCCATCCTTCAGCTCTACTCAACCCCTCCCATCTATCTCTGAACACCATCCAGTCCCATCCTTCAGCTCTACTCAACCCCTCCCATCTATCTCTGAACACCATTCAGTCCCAACCTTCAGCTCTACTCAACCCCTCCCGTCTATCTCTGAACACCATCCAGTCCCATCCTTCAGCTCTACTCAACACCTCCCGTCTATCTCTGAACACCATCCAGTCCTTCAGCTCTACTCAACCCCTCCCGTCTATCTCTGAACACCATCCAGTCCTTCAGCTCTACTCAACACCTCCCGTCTATCTCTGAACACCATCCAGTCCTTCAGCTCTACTCAACTCATACCGTCTATCTCTGAACACCATCCAGTCCCAACCTTCAGCTCTACTCAACACCTCCCGTCTATCTCTGAACACCATCCAGTCCCAACCTTCAGCTCTACTCAACACCTCCCGTCTATCTCTGAACACCATCCAGTCCTTCAGCTCTACTCAACACCTCCCGTCTATCTCTAAACACCATCCAGTCCTTCAGCTCTACTCAACCCCTCCCGTCTATCTCTAAACACCATCCAGTCCTTCAGCTCTACTCAACACCTCCCGTCTATCTCTGAACACCATCCAGTCCTTCAGCTCTACTCAACCCCTCCCGTCTATCTCTAAACACCATCCAGTCCTTCAGCTCTACTCAACACCTCCCGTCTATCTCTGAACACCATCCAGTCCTTCAGCTCTACTCAACCCCTCCCGTCTATCTCTGAACACCATCCAGTCCTTCAGCTCTACTAAACCCCTCCCGTCTATCTCTGAACACCATCCAGTCCTTCAGCTCTACTCAACACCTCCCGTCTATCTCTGAACACCATCCAGTCCTTCAGCTCTACTCAACCCCTCCCGTCTATCTCTAAACACCATCCAGTCCTTCAGCTCTACTCAACCCCTCCCGTCTATCTCTGAACACCATCCAGTCCTTCAGCTCTACTCAACCCCTCCCGTCTATCTCTGAACACCATCCAGTCCTTCAGCTCTACTCAACCCCTCCCGTCTATCTCTGAACACCATCCAGTCCTTCAGCTCTACTCAACCCCTCCCGTCTATCTCTGAACACCATCCAGTCCCAACCTTCAGCTCTACTCAACACCTCCCGTCTATCTCTGAACACCATCCAGTCCTTCAGCTCTACTCAACACCTC
>NC_068433.1:5190642-5215642 GCF_023373465.1 Oncorhynchus keta
ATGTATTACTGTCAGTTATATACAACAACATGATGATGGTTCCACTGTGTATTACTGTCAGTTATATACAACATGATGATGGTTCCACTGTGTATTACTGTCAGTTATATACGACATGATGATGGTTCCACTATGTATTACTGTCAGTTATATACAACAACATGATGATGGTTCCACTGTGTATTACTGTCAGTTATATACAACATGATGATGGTTCCACTATGTATTACTGTCAGTTATATACAACATGATGATGGTACCACTATGTATTACTGTCAGTTATATACAACATGATGATGGTTCCACTGTGTATTACTGTCAGTTATATACAACATGATGATGGTTCCACTGTGTATTACTGTCAGTTATATACAACAACATGATGATGGTTCCACTATGTATTACTGTCAGTTATATACAACATGATGATGGTTCCACTATGTATTACTGTCAGTTATATACAACATGATGATGGTTCCACTATGTATTACTGTCAGTTATATACAACAACATGATGATGGTTCCACTGTGTATTACTGTCAGTTATATACAACATGATGATGATGGATCCATCTGTGTATTACTGTCAGTTATATACAACAACATGATGATGGTTCCACTGTGTATTACTGCCAGTTATATACAACAACATGATGATGGTTCCACTGTGTATTACTGTCAGTTATATACAACATGATGATGGTTCCACTATGTATTACTGTCAGTTATATACAACATGATGATGGTTCCACTATGTATTACTGTCAGTTATATACAACAACATGATGATGGTTCCACTGTGTATTACTGTCAGTTATATACAACATGATGATGATGGATCCATCTGTGTATTACTGTCAGTTATATACAACAACATGATGATGGTTCCACTGTGTATTACTGCCAGTTATATACAACAACATGATGATGGTTCCACTGTGTATTACTGTCAGTTATATACAACAACATGATGATGGTTCCACTGTGTATTACTGTCAGTTATATACAACAACATGATGGTTCCACTGTGTATTACTGTCAGTTATATACAACAACATGATGATGGTTCCACTATGTATCACTGTCAGTTATATACAACAACATGATGATGGTTCCACTGTGTATTACTGTCAGTTATATACAACATGATGATGGTTCCACTGTGTATTACTGTCAGTTATATACAACAACATGATGATGGTTCCACTGTGTATTACTGTCAGTTATATACAACAACATGATGGTTCCACTGTGTATTACTGTCAGTTATATACAACAACATGATGATGGTTCCACTATGTATCACTGTCAGTTATATACAACAACATGATGATGGTTCCACTGTGTATTACTGTCAGTTATATACAACATGATGATGGTTCCACTATGTATTACTGTCAGTTATATACAACATGATGATGGTTCCACTGTGTATTACTGTCAGTTATATACAACATGATGATGGTTCCACTGTGTATTACTGTCAGTTATATACAACAACATGATGATGGTTCCACTGTGTATTACTGTCAGTTATATACAACATGATGATGGTTCCACTGTGTATTACTGTCAGTTATATACAACATGATGATGGTTCCACTATGTATTACTGTCAGTTATATACAACATGATGATGGTTCCACTATGTATCACTGTCAGTTATATACAACAACATGATGATGGTTCCACTGTGTATTACTGTCAGTTATATACAACAACATGATGATGGTTCCACTATGTATTACTGTCAGTTATATACAACAACATGATGATGGTTCCACTGTGTATTACTGTCAGTTATATACAACATGATGATGGTTCCACTGTGTATTACTGTCAGTTATATACAACAACATGATGATGGTTCCACTATGTATTACTGTCAGTTATATACAACATGATGATGGTTCCACTGTGTATTACTGTCAGTTATATACAACATGATGATGATGGTTCCACTGTGTATTACTGTCAGTTATATACAACAACATGATGATGATGGTTCCACTATGTATTACTGTCAGTTATATACAACAACATGATGATGGTTCCACTGTGTATTACTGTCAGTTATATACAACATGATGATGGTTCCACTATGTATTACTGTCAGTTATATACAACATGATGATGGTTCCACTGTGTATTACTGTCAGTTATATACAACATGATGATGATGGTTCCACTATGTATTACTGTCAGTTATATACAACAACATGATGATGGTTCCACTGTGTATTACTGTCAGTTATATACAACATGATGATGGTTCCACTGTGTATTACTGTCAGTTATATACAACAACATGATGATGGTTCCACTGTGTATTACTGTCAGTTATATACAACAACATGATGATGGTTCCACTATGTATTACTGTCAGTTATATACAACATGATGATGGTTCCACTGTGTATTACTGTCAGTTATATACAACAACATGATGATGGTTCCACTGTGTATTACTGTCAGTTATATACAACAACATGATGGTTCCACTGTGTATTACTGTCAGTTATATACAACATGATGATGGTTCCACTGTGTATTACTGTCAGTTATATACAACATGATGATGATGGTTCTACTATGTATTACTGTCAGTTATATACAACAACATGATGATGGTTCCACTGTGTATTACTGTCAGTTATATACAACATGATGATGGTTCCACTGTGTATTACTGTCAGTTATATACAACAACATGATGGTTCCACTGTGTATTACTGTCAGTTATATACAACAGCATGATGATGGTTCCACTGTGTATTACTGTCAGTTATATACAACAACATGATGATGGTTCCACTATGTATTACTGTCAGTTATATACAACATGATGATGGTTCCACTGTGTATTACTGTCAGTTATATACAACATGATGATGGTTCCACTGTGTATTACTGTCAGTTATATACAACATGATGATGGTTCCACTGTGTATTACTGTCAGTTATATACAACAACATGATGATGGTTCCACTGTGTATTACTGTCAGTTATATACAACAACATGATGATGGTTCCACTGTGTATTACTGTCAGTTATATACAACAACATGATGGTTCCACTGTGTATTACTGTCAGTTATATACAACAACATGATGATGGTTCCACTATGTATTACTGTCAGTTATATACAACAACATGATGATGGTTCCACTATGTATTACTGTCAGTTATATACAACATGATGATGGTTCCACTGTGTATTACTGTCAGTTATATACAACATGATGATGGTTCCACTGTGTATTACTGTCAGTTATATACAACAACATGATGATGGTTCCACTATGTATTACTGTCAGTTATATACAACAACATGATGATGGTTCCACTGTGTATTACTGTCAGTTATATACAACAGGGTGATGGTTCCACTATGTATTACTGTCAGTTATATACAACATGATGATGGTTCCACTGTGTATTACTGTCAGTTATATACAACATGATGATGGTTCCACTATGTATTACTGTCAGTTATATACAACATGATGATGGTTCCACTATGTATTAATGTCAGTTATATACAACAACATGATGGTTCCACTGTGTATTACTGTCAGTTATATACAACAACATGATGATGGTTCCACTATGTATTACTGTCAGTTATATACAACAACATGATGATGGTTCCACTGTGTATTACTGTCAGTTATATACAACATGATGATGGTTCCACTATGTATTACTGTCAGTTATATACAACATGATGATGGTTCCACTATGTATTACTGTCAGTTATATACAACATCATGATGGTTCCACTATGTATTAATGTCAGTTATATACAACATGATGATGGTTCCACTGTGTATTACTGTCAGTTATATACAACATGATGATGGTTCCACTGTGTATTACTGTCAGTTATATACAACATGATGATGATGGTTCCACTGTGTATTACTGTCAGTTATATACAACATGATGATGGTTCCACTGTGTATTACTGTCAGTTATATACAACATGATGATGATGGTTCCACTGTGTATTACTGTCAGTTATATACAACATGATGATGGTTCCACTGTGTATTACTGTCAGTTATATACAACATGATGATGGTTCCACTGTGTATTACTGTCAGTTATATACAACATGATGATGGTTCCACTGTGTATTACTGTCAGTTATATACAACATGATGATGGTTCCACTGTGTATTACTGTCAGTTATATACAACATGATGATGATGGTTCCACTGTGTATTACTGTCAGTTATATACAACATGATGATGATGGTTCCACTGTGTATTACTGTCAGTTATATACAACATGATGATGATGGTTCCACTATGTATTACTGTCAGTTATATACAACAACATGATGATGGTTCCACTGTGTATTACTGTCAGTTATATACAACATGATGATGATGGTTCCACTGTGTATTACTGTCAGTTATATACAACATGATGATGATGGTTCCACTGTGTATTACTGTCAGTTATATACAACATGGTGATGATGGTTCCACTATGTATTACTGTCAGTTATATACAACAACATGATGATGGTTCCACTGTGTATTACTGTCAGTTATATACAACATGATGATGGTTCCACTGTGTATTACTGTCAGTTATATACAACAACATGATGGTTCCACTGTGTATTACTGTCAGTTATATACAACATGATGATGGTTCCACTGTGTATTACTGTCAGTTATATACAACAACATGATGATGTTTCCACTATTTATTACTGTCAGTTATATACAACATGATGATGGTTCCACTATGTATTACTGTCAGTTATATACAACAACATGATGATGGTTCCACTGTGTATTACTGTCAGTTATATACAACAACATGATGATGGTTCCACTGTGTATTACTGTCAGTTATATACAACAACATGATGATGGTTCCACTATGTATTACTGTCAGTTATATACAACATGATGATGGTTCCACTATGTATTACTGTCAGTTATATACAACATGATGATGGTTCCACTGTGTATTACTGTCAGTTATATACAACATGATGATGGTTCCACTGTGTATTACTGTCAGTTATATACAACATGATGATGATGGTTCTACTATGTATTACTGTCAGTTATATACAACAACATGATGATGGTTCCACTGTGTATTACTGTCAGTTATATACAACATGATGATGGTTCCACTGTGTATTACTGTCAGTTATATACAACATGATGATGGTTCCACTGTGTATTACTGTCCGTTATATACAACAACATGATGGTTCCACTATGTATTACTGTCAGTTATATACAACATGATGATGGTTCCACTGTGTATTACTGTCAGTTATATACAACAACATGATGATGGTTCCACTGTGTATTACTGTCAGTTATATACAACAACATGATGGTTCCACTGTGTATTACTGTCAGTTATATACAACAACATGATGGTTCCACTGTGTATTACTGTCAGTTATATACAACAACATGATGATGGTTCCACTATGTATCACTGTCAGTTATATACAACAACATGATGATGGTTCCACTGTGTATTACTGTCAGTTATATACAACATGATGATGGTTCCACTATGTATTACTGTCAGTTATATACAACATGATGATGGTTCCACTGTGTATTACTGTCAGTTATATACAACATGATGATGGTTCCACTGTGTATTACTGTCAGTTATATACAACAACATGATGATGGTTCCACTGTGTATTACTGTCAGTTATATACAACATGATGATGGTTCCACTGTGTATTACTGTCAGTTATATACAACATGATGATGGTTCCACTGTGTATTACTGTCAGTTATATACAACAACATGATGATGGTTCCACTATGTATTACTGTCAGTTATATACAACAACATGATGATGGTTCCACTATGAATTACTGTCAGTTATATACAACATGATGATGGTTCCACTGTGTATTACTGTCAGTTATATACAACATGATGATGGTTCCACTGTGTATTACTGTCAGTTATATACAACAACATGATGATGGTTCCACTATGTATTACTGTCAGTTATATACAACAACATGATGATGGTTCCACTGTGTATTACTGTCAGTTATATACAACAGGGTGATGGTTCCACTATGTATTACTGTCAGTTATATACAACATGATGATGGTTCCACTGTGTATTACTGTCAGTTATATACAACATGATGATGGTTCCACTATGTATTACTGTCAGTTATATACAACATGATGATGGTTCCACTATGTATTAATGTCAGTTATATACAACAACATGATGGTTCCACTGTGTATTACTGTCAGTTATATACAACAACATGATGATGGTTCCACTATGTATTACTGTCAGTTATATACAACAGCATGATGATGGTTCCACTGTGTATTACTGTCAGTTATATACAACATGATGATGGTTCCACTATGTATTACTGTCAGTTATATACAACATGATGATGGTTCCACTATGTATTACTGTCAGTTATATACAACATCATGATGGTTCCACTATGTATTAATGTCAGTTATATACAACATGATGATGGTTCCACTGTGTATTACTGTCAGTTATATACAACATGATGATGGTTCCACTGTGTATTACTGTCAGTTATATACAACATGATGATGATGGTTCCACTGTGTATTACTGTCAGTTATATACAACATGATGATGGTTCCACTGTGTATTACTGTCAGTTATATACAACATGATGATGGTTCCACTGTGTATTACTGTCAGTTATATACAACATGATGATGATGGTTCCACTGTGTATTACTGTCAGTTATATACAACATGATGATGATGGTTCCACTGTGTATTACTGTCAGTTATATACAACAACATGATGATGGTTCCACTGTGTATTACTGTCAGTTATATACAACATGATGATGATGGTTCCACTGTGTATTACTGTCAGTTATATACAACAACATGATGATGGTTCCACTGTGTATTACTGTCAGTTATATACAACAACATGATGATGGTTCCACTGTGTATTACTGTCAATTATATACAACATGATGATGATGGTTCCACTGTGTATTACTGTCAGTTATATACAACATGATGATGGTTCCACTGTGTATTACTGTCAGTTATATACAACATGATGATGGTTCCACTGTGTATTACTGTCAGTTATATACAACATGATGATGGTTCCACTGTGTATTACTGTCAGTTATATACAACATGATGATGATGGTTCCACTATGTATTACTGTCAGTTATATACAACAACATGATGATGGTTCCACTGTGTATTACTGTCAGTTATATACAACATGATGATGGTTCCACTATGTATTACTGTCAGTTATATACAACATGATGATGGTTCCACTGTGTATTACTGTCAGTTATATACAACATGATGATGATGGTTCCACTATGTATTACTGTCAGTTATATACAACAACATGATGATGGTTCCACTGTGTATTACTGTCAGTTATATACAACATGATGATGATGGTTCTACTATGTATTACTGTCAGTTATATACAACAACATGATGATGGTTCCACTGTGTATTACTGTCAGTTATATACAACATGATGATGATGGTTCCACTGTGTATTACTGTCAGTTATATACAACATGATGATGGTTCCACTGTGTATTACTGTCAGTTATATACAACATGATGATGATGGTTCCACTATGTATTACTGTCAGTTATATACAACAACATGATGATGGTTCCACTATGTATTACTGTCAGTTATATACAACATGATGATGGTTCCACTGTGTATTACTGTCAGTTATATACAACATGATGATGATGGTTCCACTATGTATTACTGTCAGTTATATACAACATCATGATGATGGTTCCACTGTGTATTACTGTCAGTTATATACAACATGACGATGATGGTTCCACTATTTATTACTGTCAGTTATATACAACATGATGATGGTTCCACTATGTATTACTGTCAGTTATATACAACATGATGATGGTTCCACTGTGTATTACTGTCAGTTATATACAACAACATGATGATGGTTCCACTGTGTATTACTGTCAGTTATATACAACAACATGATGATGGTTCCACTGTGTATTACTGTCAGTTATATACAACAACATGATGATGGTTCCACTGTGTATTACTGTCAGTTATATACAACATGATGATGGTTCCACTGTGTATTACTGTCAGTTATATACAACAACATGATGATGGTTCCACTGTGTATTACTGTCAGTTATATACAACAACATGATGATGGTTCCACTGTGTATTACTGTCAGTTATATACAACATGATGATGGTTCCACTATGTATTACTGTCAGTTATATACAACATGATGATGGTTCCACTGTGTATTACTGTCAGTTATATACAACATGATGATGGTTCCACTGTGTATTACTGTCAGTTATATACAACATGATGATGATAGTTCCACTATGTATTACTGTCAGTTATATACAACATGATGATGGTTCCACTGTGTATTACTGTCAGTTATATACAACATCATGATGGTTCCACTGTGTATTACTGTCAGTTATATACAACATGATGATGATGGTTCCACTATGTATTACTGTCAGTTATATACAACATGATGATGATGGTTCCACTATGTATTACTGTCAGTTATATACAACAACATGATGATGGTTCCACTGTGTATTACTGTCAGTTATATACAACATGATGATGTTTCCACTGTGTATTACTGTCAGTTATATACAACAACATGATGATGGTTCCACTGTGTATTACTGTCAGTTATATACAACAACATGATGGTTCCACTGTGTATTACTGTCAGTTATATACAACATGATGATGATGGTTCCACTGTGTATTACTGTCAGTTATATACAACATGATGATGATGGTTCCACTATGTATTACTGTCAGTTATATACAACAACATGATGATGGTTCCACTGTGTATTACTGTCAGTTATATACAACAACATGATGGTTCCACTGTGTATTACTGTCAGTTATATACAACATGATGATGGTTCCACTGTGTATTACTGTCAGTTATATACAACAACATGATGATGTTTCCACTGTGTATTACTGTCAGTTATATACAACAACATGATGATGGTTCCACTATGTATTACTGTCAGTTATGTACAACAACATGATGATGGTTCCACTATGTATTACTGTCAGTTATATACAACATGATGATGGTTCCACTATGTATTACTGTCAGTTATGTACAACAACATGATGATGGTTCCACTGTGTATTACTGTCAGTTATATACAACATGATGATGGTTCCACTGTGTATTACTGTCAGTTATATACAACATGATGGTGGTTCCACTGTGTATTACTGTCAGTTATATACAACAACATGATGATGTTTCCACTGTGTATTACTGTCAGTTATATACAACATGATGATGGTTCCACTATGTACTACTGTCAGTTATGTACAACAACATGATGATGGTTCCACTGTGTATTACTGTCAGTTATATACAACATGATGATGGTTCCACTGTGTATTACTGTCAGTTATATACAACATGATGGTGGTTCCACTGTGTATTACTGTCAGTTATATACAACAACATGATGATGTTTCCACTGTGTATTACTGTCAGTTATATACAACAACATGATGATGGTTCCACTATGTATTACTGTCAGTTATATACAACAACATGATGATGGTTCCACTGTGTATTACTGTCAGTTATATACAACATGATGATGGTTCCACTGTGTATTACTGTCAGTTATATACAACATGATGATGATGGTTCCACTGTGTATTACTGTCAGTTATATACAACAACATGATGATGTTTCCACTGTGTATTACTGTCAGTTATATACAACATGATGATGGTTCCACTATGTATTACTGTCAGTTATATACAACAACATGATGATGTTTCCACTATGTATTACTGTCAGTTATATACAACATGATGATGGTTCCTCTGTGTATTACTGTCAGTTATATACAACAACATGATGATGGTTCCACTATGTATTACTGTCAGTTATATACAACAACATGATGATGGTTCCACTGTGTATTACTGTCAGTTATATACAACAACATGATGATGGTTCCACTATGTATTACTGTCAGTTATATACAACAACATGATGATGGTTCTACTGTGTATTACTGTCAGTTATATACAACATGATGATGGTTCTACTGTGTATTACTGTCAGTTATATACAACATGATGATGGTTCCACTGTGTATTACTGTCAGTTATATACAACATGATGATGGTTCCACTGTGTATTACTGTCAGTTATATACAACATGATGATGGTTCCTCTGTTCCACTGTGTATTACTGTCAGTTATATACAACATGATGATGGTTCCACTGTGTATTACTGTCAGTTATATACAACATGATGATGGTTCCACTGTGTATTACTGTCAGTTATATACAACATGATGATGGTTCCACTGTGTATTACTGTCAGTTATATACAACATGATGATGGTTCCTCTGTTCCACTGTGTATTACTGTCAGTTATATACAACATGATGATGGTTCCACTGTGTATTACTGTCAGTTATATACAACATGATGATGGTTCCACTGTGTATTACTGTCAGTTATATACAACATGATGATGGTTCCACTGTGTATTACTGTCAGTTATATACAACATGATGATGGTTCCACTGTGTATTACTGTCAGTTATATACAACAACATGATGATGGTTCCACTGTGTATTACTGTCAGTTATATACAACATGATGATGGTTCCACTGTGTATTACTGTCAGTTATATACAACATGATGATGGTTCCACTGTGTATTACTGTCAGTTATATACAACATGATGATGGTTCCACTGTGTATTACTGTCAGTTATATACAACATGATGATGGTTCCACTGTGTATTACTGTCAGTTATATACAACATGATGATGGTTCCACTATGTATTACTGTCAGTTATATACAACAACATGATGATGGTTCCACTATGTATTACTGTCAGTTATATACAACATGATGATGATTCCACTGTGTATTACTGTCAGTTATATACAACATGATGATGGTTCCACTATGTATTACTGTCAGTTATATACAACATGATGATGGTTCCACTGTGTATTACTGTCAGTTATATACAACATGATGATGGTTCCACTGTGTATTACTGTCAGTTATATACAACATGATGATGGTTCCACTGTGTATTACTGTCAGTTATATACAACATGATGATGGTTCCACTGTGTATTACTGTCAGTTATATACAACATGATGATGGTTCCTCTGTTCCACTGTGTATTACTGTCAGTTATATACAACATGATGATGGTTCCACTGTGTATTACTGTCAGTTATATACAACATGATGATGGTTCCACTGTGTATTACTGTCAGTTATATACAACATGATGATGGTTCCACTGTGTATTACTGTCAGTTATATACAACATGATGATGGTTCCTCTGTTCCACTGTGTATTACTGTCAGTTATATACAACATGATGATGGTTCCACTGTGTATTACTGTCAGTTATATACAACATGATGATGGTTCCACTGTGTATTACTGTCAGTTATATACAACATGATGATGGTTCCACTGTGTATTACTGTCAGTTATATACAACATGATGATGGTTCCACTGTGTATTACTGTCAGTTATATACAACAACATGATGATGGTTCCACTGTGTATTACTGTCAGTTATATACAACATGATGATGGTTCCACTGTGTACTACTGTCAGTTATATACAACATGATGATGGTTCCACTATGTATTACTGTCAGTTATATACAACATGATGATGGTTCCACTGTGTATTACTGTCAGTTATATACAACATGATGATGGTTCCACTGTGTATTACTGTCAGTTATATACAACATGATGATGGTTCCACTATGTATTACTGTCAGTTATATACAACAACATGATGATGGTTCCACTATGTATTACTGTCAGTTATATACAACATGATGATGGTTCCACTGTGTATTACTGTCAGTTATATACAACATGATGATGGTTCCACTATGTATTACTGTCAGTTATATACAACATGATGATGGTTCCACTGTGTATTACTGTCAGTTATATACAACATGATGATGGTTCCACTGTGTATTACTGTCAGTTATATACAACATGATGATGGTTCCACTGTGTATTACTGTCAGTTATATACAACATGATGATGGTTCCTCTGTTCCACTGTGTATTACTGTCAGTTATATACAACATGATGATGGTTCCACTGTGTATTACTGTCAGTTATATACAACATGATGATGGTTCCACTGTGTATTACTGTCAGTTATATACAACATGATGATGGTTCCACTGTGTATTACTGTCAGTTATATACAACATGATGATGGTTCCTCTGTTCCACTGTGTATTACTGTCAGTTATATACAACATGATGATGGTTCCACTGTGTATTACTGTCAGTTATATACAACATGATGATGGTTCCACTGTGTATTACTGTCAGTTATATACAACATGATGATGGTTCCACTGTGTATTACTGTCAGTTATATACAACATGATGATGGTTCCACTGTGTATTACTGTCAGTTATATACAACAACATGATGATGGTTCCACTGTGTATTACTGTCAGTTATATACAACATGATGATGGTTCCACTGTGTATTACTGTCAGTTATATACAACATGATGATGGTTCCACTGTGTATTACTGTCAGTTATATACAACATGATGATGGTTCCACTGTGTATTACTGTCAGTTATATACAACATGATGATGGTTCCACTGTGTATTACTGTCAGTTATATACAACATGATGATGGTTCCACTATGTATTACTGTCAGTTATATACAACAACATGATGATGGTTCCACTATGTATTACTGTCAGTTATATACAACATGATGATGATTCCACTGTGTATTACTGTCAGTTATATACAACATGATGATGGTTCCACTATGTATTACTGTCAGTTATATACAACATGATGATGGTTCCACTGTGTATTACTGTCAGTTATATACAACATGATGATGGTTCCACTGTGTATTACTGTCAGTTATATACAACATGATGATGGTTCCACTGTGTATTACTGTCAGTTATATACAACATGATGATGGTTCCACTATGTAGTACTGTCAGTTATATACAACATGAGGATGGTTCCACTGTGTATTACTGTCAGTTATATACAACATGATGATGGTTCCACTGTGTATTACTGTCAGTTATATACAACAACATGATGATGGTTCCACTGTGTATTACTGTCAGTTATATATAACATGATGATGGTTCCACTGTGTATTACTGTCAGTTATATACAACAACATGATGATGGTTCCACTATGTATTACTGTCAGTTATATACAACAACATGATGATGGTTCCACTGTGTATTACTGTCAGTTATATACAACAACATGATGATGGTTCCACTGTGTATTACTGTCAGTTATATATAACATGATGATGGTTCCACTGTGTATTACTGTCAGTTATATACAACAACATGATGATGGTTCCACTGTGTATTACTGTCAGTTATATATAACATGATGATGGTTCCACTGTGTATTACTGTCAGTTATATACAACAACATGATGATGGTTCCACTGTGTATTACTGTCAGTTATATACAACAACATGATGATGGTTCCACTGTGTATTACTGTCAGTTATATACAACAACATGATGATGTTTCCACTATGTATTACTGTCAGTTATATACAACAACATGATGATGGTTCCACTGTGTATTACTGTCAGTTATATACAACATGATGATGGTTCCACTGTGTATTACTGTCAGTTATATACAACATGATGATGGTTCCACTGTGTATTACTGTCAGTTATATACAACAACATGATGATGGTTCCACTGTGTATTACTGTCAGTTATATACAACAACATGATGATGGTTCCACTGTGTATTACTGTCAGTTATATACAACATGATGATGGTTCCACTGTGTATTACTGTCAGTTATATACAACATGATGATGGTTCCACTGTGTATTACTGTCAGTTATATACAACATGATGATGGTTCCACTGTGTATTACTGTCAGTTATATACAACATGATGATGGTTCCACTGTGTATTACTGTCAGTTATATACAACATGATGATGGTTCCACTGTGTATTACTGTCAGTTATATACAACATGATGATGGTTCCACTGTGTATTACTGTCAGTTATATACAACAACATGATGATGGTTCCACTGTGTATTACTGTCAGTTATATACAACATGATGATGGTTCCACTATGTATTACTGTCAGTTATATACAACAACATGATGATGGTTCCACTGTGTATTACTGTCAGTTATATACAACAACATGATGATGGTTCCACTGTGTATTACTGTCAGTTATATACAACAACATGATGATGGTTCCACTGTGTATTACTGTCAGTTATATACAACATGATGATGGTTCCACTGTGTATTACTGTCAGTTATATACAACAACATGATGATGGTTCCACTGTGTATTACTGTCAGTTATATACAACATGATGATGGTTCCACTATGTATTACTGTCAGTTATATACAACAACATGATGATGGTTCCACTATGTATTACTGTCAGTTATATACAACAATGGTATATGTCATTTAAATTCTTTGGGGAATTAATGGTAATGAGATGATGTCCCTGAGGCTTTTAAAATCGCAGACATATCTGGCACTACATTTTGCAGTTTAATAATAATAATAATAATCTCTGAACACCATCCAGTCCTTAATATAATAATAATAATATATGCCATTTAGCAGACGCTTTTATCCAAAGCGACTTACAGTCATGTGTGCATACATTCTACGTATGGGTGGTCCCGGGAATCGAACCCACTACCCTGGCGTTACAAGCGCCATGCTCTACCAACTGATCTCCCTCACCCACAATACTTCCCAGCATTATGTTATTATTAAAGACACAAAAGTTGGTAATCGATTGAGATATTTTTGGAGGATAATATTCTCTTATTCGGGAGAATTTGTCTCTCTCAGGTAGTGAGGCCTCTCTGAAATAACAGCAGAATGCATCACAAGATACCGGGGCTGAATATAGCTCAGTCACACACACATACACACATACAAACCACACACACACACACTAAACACTAACACAATCACCACACACACTTACACAAACATCACACACTCACACACAAACATCACACACACACACACACACACACACACAGACACAGACACAGACACAGACACAGACACAGACACAGACACAGACACAGACACAGACACACAGCCACACACACAGACAGACAGACACACAGACACAGACACACACACATACAGCCACAGACACAGACACACACACACACAGACACACACACACACACACACACACACACACACACACACACACACACACACACACACACACACACACACACACACACACAGACACACACACACACACACAGAGATACACACACACACAGACACAGACACACACACACACACACACACAGCCACAGACACACACACACACACAGACACACACACACACAGACACACACACACACACACACACACACACACACACACACACACACACACACACACACACACACACACACACACACACACACACACACACACACACACACACACACACACACACACACACTGACATTCACATGAATCCGCCTGAGGGATAATAACATAATTTCTCACTCTGACATGACAATTTGAACTATCTCTCAAATTACTGGGGAATGAAAAAAAACAACACGGTCTACATCGCAAATGGGCACACTATTCGCTATTTAGAGTCCTACTTTCATAGCGCTCCGGTCAAGAGTAGTGCACAATGTAGGGTTTAGGCTTTAGGGTGCCATTTGAGACAGTGCCCACAGCTAAAAGGTCAACCTGGAAAATTATCTTTTCTCCATTCACTCTCTCTCTCTCTCTCTCTCTTCCTTTCCATCTCTCTCTCTGTTTCTCTCTCTCTTTCCATCTCTCTCTCTGTTTCTCTCTCTCTTTCCATCTCTCTCTCTGTTTCTCTCTCTGTACCTTTCCATCTCTCTCTCTCTCTCTCTCTCTCTCTGTATCTCTCTCTCTTTCCATCTCTCTATCTGTTCCTCTCTCTTTCCATCTCTCTCTCTCTCTTCCTTTCCATCCCTCTGTTTCTCTCTCTATCCTTCCATCTCTCTCTCTCTCACTATGCTTCCATCTCTCTCACTCTCTCTCTCTATCAATCCTTTCATCTCTCTCTCTATCTTTCCATCTCTCTCTCTCTCTCCTTCCATCTCTCTCTCTCTATCCATCCATCTCTCCCTCCAATACATCAGTCACTCCTTCCTTCCTAACCGCTCTCCTTCCCTCCAACTCTCCCTTCATTCCATACATCAAATCAAATTGTATTTGTCACAATCCCTGAATACAACAGAGACCTTCCCATGAAATGCTTACGTACATCTCTCCCTCCAATCCATACGTCAGTCTCTCCCTCCCTCCAATCCATACATCAGTCTCTCCCTCCCTCCAATCCATACATCAGTCTCTCCCTCCCTCCAATCCATACATCAGTCTCTCCCTCCCTCCAATCCATACATCAGTCTCTCCCTCCCTCCAATCCATACATCAGTCTCTCCCTCCCTCCAATCCATACATCAGTCTCTCCCTCCCTCCAATCCATACATCAGTCTCTCCCTCCCTCCAATCCATACATCAGTCTCTCCCTCCCTCCAATCCATACATCAGTCTCTCCCTCCCTCCAATCCATACATCAGTCTCTCCCTCCAATCCATACATCAGTCTCTCCCTCCATTGTTCAGACAGACCTTTTTTCATTCCCTCCCCATTCATCCCTCCATCACATCATTCATTCAGGACTCTGGGGCTCTTTACCTTCCTTACTCATCTCCTTTCTTCTCTCAATCCCTTCATCTGTTAGCAATCCTCTCATTTCTCAACCTCTTCAGATTCTCTCCTCTCCTCTCCATCCCTTTATCCCTCATCTCTCCACCTTTACCTCATCCTTCAATCACAGATCCGCATCGGCTAAACCATCATCTCTCTCCTACGTTCCCTCACCAGCTCAATCCTTCATCCCTCTCCTCTAAAATATTTCTAAATTTCTCTCCTCTCGCCTCTCTCCTCCCCCCTCTCTCCTCTCTCCTCCCTCCTTCCTCCTCTCTTCTCCCTCATCCCTCATCCCACCTCTCTCCTCTATCCTCTCTCCTCCCGCCTCTCTCCTCCCTCCTCCCTCATCCCTCCTCTCTCCTCTCTCCTCTCTCCTCCCTCCTCTCTCCTCTCCTCTCTCCTCCCTCCTCCCGCCTCTCTCCTAATCTCCTCCCGCCTCTCTCCTCTCTCCTCTCTCCTCCCTCCTCTCTCATCCCTCCTCTCTCCTCTGTCCTCTCTCCTCCCGCCTCTCTCCTCTCTCCTCCCTCCTCCCTCCTCTCTCCTCTCTCCTCTCTCCTCCCGCCTCTCTCCTCCCTCCTCTCTCCTCTCTCTCATCCCTCCTCTCTCCTCCCTCCTCCCTCCTCTCTCCTCTCTCATCCCTCCTCTCTCCTCCCTCCTCCCTCCTCTCTCCTCTCTCCTCTCTCCTCTCTCCTCCCGCCTCTCTCCTCTCTCCTCCCTCCTCCCTCCTCTCTCCTCCCTCCTCTCTCCTCTCTCCTCCCTCCTCCCTCCTCTCTCATCCCTCCTCTCTCCTCTCTCCTCCCTCCTCTCTCCTCTCTCCTCCCTCCTCTCTCCTCCCGCCTCTCTCCTCTCTCCTCCCGCCTCTCTCCTCCCTCCTCTCTCCTCTCTCCTCCCGCCTCTCTCCTCCCTCCTCTGTCATCCCTCCTCCCTCCTCTCTCATCTCTCCTCTCTCCTCCCGCCTCTCTCCTCTCTCCTCTCTCCTCCCGCCTCTCTCATCCCTCCTCCCTCCTCTCTCCTCTGTCCTCTCTCCTCTCTCGCCTTTTTTCTTCGATTGAGCACAAGACCAGATCATGTCCATAGGGATGCTGTTTTTACATCTGAGTAAAACGTGAGGACCTCTGTGAGGACGTTTGGGATATGAGTTAATGTTAATGGAGCAAATGAGCCATAGGGGATCGTGATCGATTTTTCACACACACGTGTTCTCTCTCTCTCTGATGATGTGTTGCGAGGTGTGTAACGCCTCAATGATCCTCAGAGAGAGAGATATCTATTATTGATGTCTGAACCAGCCAGATCAATCATTGGGCAGGCAGGCGGAGTAGCTGCTCACAGATTTCTGGATGGATTTATCCACAGCCCCATGCTGATACACATGAAGCTTCTCCCAACCTCCTTCCTCTCCTCCTTACCACCATCCTCCCCTCCCCTCCCTTTATCCATGCCTAATACACCTGCAGTAGTAACCCACCCCCACCCCCACTCCCCCCCCCCAAGCAAAAGTGGAACATCAACTAGGGAGAGACTAAGGGGATTTTTCTGACCAGCATCCCTTAGACAGCCCGACAGGCCAAAATCACATCAATGACCAGCATCCCTTAGACAGCCCGACAGGCCAAAATCACATCAATGACCAGCATCCCTTAGACAGCCCGACAGGCCAAAATCACATCAATGACCAGCATCCCTTAGACAGCCCGACAGGTCAAAATCACATCAATGACCAGCATCCCTTAGACAGCCCGACAGGCCAAAATCACATCAATGACCAGCATCCCTTAGACAGCCCGACAGGCCAAAATCACATCAATGACCAGCATCCCTTAGACAGCCCGACAGGTCAAAATCACATCAATGACCAGCATCCCTTAGACAGCCCGACAGGCCAAAATCTATAACTTACCCTTAATCTTAACCTTAACTAAAACCCCTAACATTAACACCTAATTTTTAACCAATTCTAATTCAAACTAAACTAAATATGTTGTTTGTTTACGTCAGCCACATCCCCTTAGTTTTCCCCCGTCGGACTACGATGGACAGCTAAGAGTCAGAGGTCCAGGTCTGCTACAGGATCTCCACCCACCTACAAACACAACACTCAATAAACACTCATTACATTTGAGACAACAACAAAAACAAGCTAACTCAACTGGGCTTAAAGAGCAGAGAAAGAGATGGAGGGAAATAGAGAGGGAGAGAGAGAGAGAGGGAGAAAGAGAGAGAGAGAGAGAGAGAGAGAGAGAGAGAGAGAGAGAGAGAGAGAGAGAGAGAGAGAGAGAGGGAGAGAGAGAGGGAGAGAGAGAGAGAGAGAGAGAGAGAGAGAGAGGGGAGAGAGAAAGAGAGAGAGAGACAGAGAGAGAACGAGGGAGGGAGAGAAAGAGAGAGAGAGAGAGACAGAGACAGAGAGAGAACAAGGGAGAGAATGAGAGAAAGAGAGAGAGAGAAAGAGAGAGAGAGAGAGAGAGAGAGAGAGAGAGAGAGAGAGAGGGAGAGAAACGGAGAGAGAGAGAGAGAGAGAGAGAGAGAGAGAGAGAGAGAGAGAGAGAGAGAGAGAGAGTATTTTAGCAGGAGAAAATTCAGATGATCCCAAACTTGCCCTGTAGACACTAATTAATCTCCTAATGTCCCCAGATACACACTCCCACACAGCTATTTGCAGTTGAGTTAAATTCCAACTCTATAATATCGACATTCTCTCCAGTTAGAAATTCACCTATAATGAGGCAGAACAATGATGACATAACTCCATACTAACACAAACACACACACCTCAAGTTCCTATAACACATAATCAATTCAATTAATCAATAGTTGGACAGGGCTTCGGGATTGGCCCTTTGGTAGCCTCGTCGAAAAACCAGGCTTCCCTAAAACGGGCAGAAATCAGCTAAAGTGGGGTCTGAACCCGGTGTGATGCCTGGCAACATGTCAAACCAATCAAATGCCTTGCTTGGGGCGGAGCTCCGAAAGGCGCTCAGCAGATTAGTGCCGTAGCAACGGTGAGTAAACAAGTCAACAAAACAACCACCGGTTTGCAGCATGTTGGTTTTTCACAGCATTACTCTGTTATTTACTCTGTTATTTACTCTGTTATTTACTCTGTTATTTACTCTGTTATTTTCGAAATTTAAGTTTGTTTTGAGAAGTCCGTTAACATTTGTAAGCCATCGAGGTATAACTAACTACTGTAGCTAGCTACTAGATATAACTAACTACTGTAGCTAGCTACTAGATATAACTAACTCCTGTAGCTAGATACTAGATATAACTAACTACTGTAGCTAGCTACTAGATATAACTAACTACTGTAGCTAGCTACTAGATATAACTAACTACTGTAGCTAGCTACTAGATATAACTAACTACTGTAGCTAGCTACTAGATATAACTAACTACTGTAGCTAGCTACTGGATATAACTAACTCCGGTAGCTAGCTACTAGATGTAACTAACTACTGTAGCTAGCTACTAGGTATAACTAACTACTGTAGCTAGCTACTAGGTGTAACTAACTACTGTAGCTAGCTACTAGATATAACTAACTACTGTAGCTAGCTACTAGATATAACTAACTACTGTAGCTAGCTACTAGATATAACTAACTACTGTAGCTAGCTACTAGATATAACTAACTCCTGTAGCTAGCTACTAGATATAACTAACTACTGTAGCTAGCTGCTAGATATAACTAACTCCTGTAGCTAGCTACTAGATATAACTAACTACTGTAGCTAGCTCCTAGCTAGCTCTATTTACCTCACCAAATCCTAATAAAAACAGCATATTATTGACCTAAAAGCTTAGCCCAGTCGCTAGCTTATCCGGGGTAAGTGATACATAGAGCCAACCATGTGCTGTTTATCTATGGGAACAACTGCATTTGTTTTGTAAGCAAAGTTGCTAAAATGAATGAAATACAGTGTAACCTGTAATGCTCACCTTCTCTAGCCAAATTGGACCTAAATTACAAAGGTTGGATTTGCGCTAAACAATTGTATATGGCAAATCAAATCAAATGTTATTTGTCACATACACATGGTTAGCAGATGTTAATGCGAGTGTAGCGAAATGCTTGTGCTTCTAGTTCCGACAATGCAGTAATAACCAACAAGTAATCTAACTAACAATTCCAAAACTACTGTCTTATACACACTGTAAGGGGATAAAGAATATGTACATAAAGATATATGAATGAGTGATGGTACAGAGCAGCATAGGCAAGATACAGTAGATGGTCTCGAGTACAGTATATACATATGAGATGAGTATGTAAACAAAGTGGCATAGTTAAAGTGGCTAGTGATACATGTATTACATAAGGATGCAGTAGATAATATAGAGTACAGTATATACGTATACATATGAGATGAATAATGTAGGGTATGTAAACATTATATTAGGTAGCATTGTTTAAAGTGGCTAGAGATATATTTTACATCATTTCCCATCAATTCCCATTATTAAAGTGGCTGGAGTTGAGTCAGTGTGTTGGCAGCAGCCACTCAATGTTAGTGGTGGCTGTTTAACAGTCTGATGGCCTTGAGATAGAAGCTGTTTTTCAGTCTCTTGGTCCCAGCTTTGATGCACCTGTACTGACCTCGCCTTCTGGATGATAGCGGGGTGAACAGGCAGTGGCTCGGGTGGTTGATGTCCTTGATGATCTTTATGGCCTTCCTGTAACAACGGGTGGTGTAGGTGTCCTGGAGGGCAGGTAGTTTGGCCCCGGTGATGCGTTGTGCAGACCTCACTACCCTCTGGAGAGCCTTACGGTTGTGGGCGGAGCAGTTGCCGTACCAGGCGGTGATACAGCCCGCCAGGATGCTCTCGATTGTGCATCTGTAGAAGTTTGTGAGTGCTTTTGGTGACAAGCCGAATTTCTTCATCCTCCTGAGGTTGAAGAGGCGCTGCTGCGCCTTCTTCACAATGCTGTCTGTGTGAGTGGACCAATTCAGTTTGTCTGTGATGTGTATGCCGAGGAACTTAAAACTTACTACCCTCTCCACTACTGTTCCATCGATGTGGATAGGGGGGTGTTCCCTCTGCTGTTTCCTGAAGTCCACAATCATCTCCTTAGTTTTGTTAACGTTGACTGTGAGGTTATTTTCCTGACACCACACTCCGAGGGCCCTCACCTCCTGCCTGTAGGCCGTCTCGTCGTTGTTAGTAATCAAGCCTACCACTGTTGTGTCGTCCGCAAACTTGATGATTGAGTTGGAGGCGTGCGTGGCCACGCAGTCGTGGGTAAACAGGGAGTACAGGAGAGGGCTCAGAACGCACCCTTGTGGGGCCCCAGTGTTGAGGATCAGCGGGGTGGAGATGTTGTTGCCTACCCTCACCACCTGGGGGCGGCCCGTCAGGAAGTCCAGTACCCAGTTGCACAGGGAGGGTACTATGGTGTTGAATGCCGAGCTGTCGTCGATGAACAGCATTCTCACATAGGTATTCCTCTTGTCCAAATGGGTTAGGGCAGTGTGCAGTGTGGTTGAGATTGCATCGTCTGTGGACCTATTTGGGCGGTAACCAAATTGGAGTGGGTCTAGGGTGTCAGGTAGGGTGACTTAAGACACTGACCGCCTAATCCATTTATTGTGAGTTCAAGTATTGTATTGGGGTACCTGAAAGTGGAGGGATGAAGTGGAAGAGTGCAGGGCAGTAAACCAAGTGATTTAGGGGTCGAAACCATCCTCTGCTATCCAGTTTGCTTTTAGCAATGAAGTGCAAACAGAAGAGAAGAGCTGGGCACATAACACAGAGGTTGATGGATCGAAGCTATCCAATTCTACTTTTAGAAATTAAGTGTAAACAGGGAATTTCTTTTAAATTGGAGAATTTCATGTGCATGTCTCTGTGCCCTCCGTGATTCTTTTTTTATTACTGCTTCTATCAATCCATATAGGTCATGCTGATCACAGAGAGACACAGTGGCTTAAGACACTGATCTCCTAATCCATGTATTGAGAATTCAAGTATTGTTTTGATGTACCTGAAAGTGGAGGGATGAAGAGTGCAGGGCAGTAAACCAAGTGATTTAGGTGATGAAGTGGAAGTGTGCCTGGCAGTTAACCCAGTCATTTATTGGCATAGTCGACTGTTAGTGTCAGGGCTGGTCAGGCGGATTAGTCTGTTCCTTATCGATTCACCTGCATTTCCGGTGGTGCTGGGGATTCCCTGGTTGGCTATTCATAATCCTAGGATTTCGTGGAGACAGGGAACTCCCCAGGGGTGGTCTGATGAGTGTTCAGGCAGGTGTTTAGGAGTTTCCATCGGTGTGACAACGGTGGAGAGTCCAGATCAGGTTTCCACCGTGCGCATT
The DNA here is from genome assembly GCF_023373465.1 of Oncorhynchus keta. NCBI lineage: Eukaryota > Metazoa > Chordata > Actinopteri > Salmoniformes > Salmonidae > Oncorhynchus > Oncorhynchus keta. Next base: position 5,213,851 of record NC_068433.1, read on the forward strand.
CCTGCTGAGTATGCCCATTTGGCTATCAGTAAGAAGAAGGCGACCCTATTACCACCCCATCGACAGGGGGACAAACCTCCAGGTAAACAGCTGCACTGCCCAGGAGTCACATGTATCCTTTGTCCAAGGAGGAGACGTTGGCTTTGGAGACATATGTCACGGAAGCTCTGGGACAGGGGTACATTCGGCCCTCCATGTCACCCGTCTCCTCGAGTTTCTTTTTCGTGAAGAAAAAGGAGGGTGGTTTGCGTCCGTGGATTGATTATCGAGGTCTAAATTCCATCACTGTGGGTTTTAGTTAGCCTCTACCTCTCATCGCTACGGCGGTGGAATCATTCCACGGGGCGCGTTTCTTCACAAAACTGAACCTCTGGAGCGAATTCGGGAGGGAGATGAGTGGAAAACCACATTTAGTACCACATTTATCGCATTTCCACCTCGGGGGTGGGAATGGAGGGTGACCCGTGTGTAATTGGCCGACTCCGACCACAGTAAAGGAGGTGCAGCGGTTCTTAGGGTTTGCCAATTACTACCGGAGGTTTATCCGGCTCCTATTACCTCACTGCTGAGGGGGGGGGGGCGGTGCGTTTGCAGTGGTCAGCAGAGGCGGACAGAGCTCTCCGTAGGTTGAAGGCGCTGTTCACCGAGGCGCCGGTGTTGGCGCATCCGGACCCTTCTTTGGGATTCATAATAGAGGTGGACGCATCCGAGGCTGGGGTTGGAGCGGTGCTCTCACAGCGCTCGGGTACGCCACCGAAGCTCCGCCCCTGTGCTTTTTTTCCGAAGAAACTCGGGCCAGCGGAGCGGAATTATGATGTGGGGGGGACAGGGAGTTGTTGGCTATGGTTAAGGCTCTGAAGGTGTGGAGACACTGGCTTGAGGGGGCTAAGCACCCTTTCCTCATCTGGACTGACCACCGTAACCTGGAGTATCCGATCAGCTAGGAGACTGAATCCTCGTCAGGCAAGGTGGGCCATGTATTTTACCAGATTTCAATTTACGATCTCGTATAGACCAGGTTCCCTCAACACTAAGGCCGACGCGCTGTCCCGCCTCTACGACACTGGGGACCGGTTCATCGATCCTACTCCCATCATTCCGGCGGCTAGGCTGGTAGCGCCGGTAGTATGGGAGGGGGACTCAGACATCGAGTGGGCGCTAAGGGAGGAACCTGCGCCTCCACAGTGCCCGGAGGGTCGTAGGTATAAGCCGCTCGCTGTTTGTGATCAATTGATTCGGTGGGCTCATAGAGAGCCAATCAATCACACCTTTTCGGGTTAATCAACACGTCAACTCAGTCAATCAGTCAATCCACATATCAACTCATGACATGAGTTATCTAAAATACAATACTTTCTGTCACGCCCTCTCTGGCGCCTCTTTGGCACCTCTCTGGCACCTCTCTGGCACCTCTCTGGCGCTCGAGGACGCAGGCTACCCGTCATCGTATGCACCTGTTACCATCAATACGAGCCACCTGGACGCACCTGTTACCATCAATACGACCCACCTGGACGCACCTGTTACCATCAATACGAGCCACCTGGACGCACCTGTTACCATCAATACGACCCACCTGGACTCACCTGTTACCATCAATACGACCCAGCTGGACGCACCTGTTACCATCAATACGACCCACCTGGACCCCCTGTACACATATCTGCTCCTCTGTGTTGTGCCATGCAGTAATGTTGTTTTGTCGTGTCGTGTTTATGTCTAAACGCTGTTCTTGTTCTGTTGCATGTCTGTCTATATTTAAAAAATCTCCCTCTTTCTCTGTCCCTCTCTC
>NC_068433.1:5218142-5228142 GCF_023373465.1 Oncorhynchus keta
AACGGGGATGGTAACGGGATGGTGGACGGGATGGTAACGGGATGGTGGACGGGGATGGTAATGGGGATGGTAACGGGATGGTAACGGGATGGTAACGGGATGGTGGACGGGGATGGTAACGGGATGGTAACGGGATGGTGGACGGGATGGTAACGGGATGGTAACGGGGATGGTAACAGGGATGGTAACGGGATGGTGGACGGGGATGGTAACGGGATGGTAACGGGATGGTAACGGGATGGTAACGGGATGGTGGACGGGGATGGTAACGGGATGGTAACGGGATGGTAACGGGATGGTAACGGGATGGTGGACGGGATGGTAACGGGATGGTAACGGGATGGTAACGGGATGGTGGACGGGATGGTGGACGGGATGGTAACGGGATGGTAACAGGGATGGTAACGGGATGGTGGACGGGGATGGTAACGGGATGGTAACAGGGATGGTAACGGGGATGGTGGACGGGATGGTAACGGGATGGTAACGGGATGGTAACGGGATGGTAACGGGATGGTGGACGGGATGGTAACGGGATGGTAACGGGATGGTAACGGGATGGTAACGGGATGGTGGACGGGGATGGTAACGGGGATGGTAACGGGATGGTAACGGGATGGTGGACGGGGATGGTGGACGGGGATGGTGGACGGGGATGGTAACGGGATGGTAACGGGATGGTGGACGGGGATGGTGGACGGGGATGGTAACGGGATGGTGGACGGGGATGGTGGACGGGGATGGTAACGGGATGGTGGACGGGGATGGTAACGGGATGGTAACGGGATGGTGGACGGGGATGGTAACGGGGATGGTAACGGGATGGTGGACGGGATGGTGGATGGGGATGGTAACGGGATGGTAACGGGATGGTGGACGGGATGGTGGACGGGGATGGTGGACGGGATGGTAACGGGATGGTAACGGGATGGTGGACGGGATGGTAACGGGGATGGTAACGGGATGGTAACGGGATGGTAATGGGGATGGTAACGGGATGGTGGACGGGGATGGTAACGGGATGGTAACGGGATGGTAATGGGGATGGTAACGGGATGGTAACGGGATGGTAACGGGGATGGTGGACGGGGATGGTAACGGGATGGTGGACGGGATGGTAACGGGATGGTAACGGGATGGTGGACGGGGATGGTAACGGGATGGTGGACGGGGATGGTAACGGGATGGTGGACGGGATGGTAACGGGATGGTGGACGGGATGGTAACGGGATGGTAACGGGATGGTGGACGGGGATGGTAACGGGATGGTGGACGGGGATGGTGGATGGGGATGGTGGACGGGGATGGTGGACGGGATGGTGGATGGGGATGGTAACGGGATGGTAACGGGATGGTAACGGGGATGGTGGACGGGGATGGTGGACGGGGATGGTAATGGGGATGGTGGACGGGGATGGTGGATGGGGATGGTAACGGGGATGGTGGACGGGATGGTAACGGGATGGTGGACGGGGATGGTAACGGGATGGTAACGGGATGGTGGACGGGGATGGTAACGGGATGGTGGACGGGGATGGTAACGGGATGGTGGACGGGATGGTAACGGGATGGTGGACGGGGATGGTAACGGGATGGTAACGGGATGGTAACGGGGATGGTAACGGGGATGGTAATGGGGATGGTAACGGGGATGGTGGACGGGGATGGTAACGGGATGGTGGACGGGATGGTAATGGGGATGGTAACGGGATGGTGGACGGGGGATGGTAACGGGGATGGTAACGGGGATGGTGGACGGGATGGTAACGGGATGGTAACGGGATGGTGGACGGGGATGGTAACGGGATGGTGGACGGGGATGGTAACGGGATGGTGGATGGGGATGGTAACGGGATGGTGGATGGGGATGGTAACGGGATGGTGGACGGGGATGGTAACGGGGATGGTGGACGGGGATGGTAACGGGGATGGTAACGGGATGGTGGACGGGATGGTAACGGGATGGTGGACGGGGATGGTAACGGGATGGTGGACGGGGATGGTAACGGGATGGTGGATGGGGATGGTAACGGGATGGTGGATGGGGATGGTAACGGGATGATAACGGGGATGGTAACGGGATGGTGGACGGGATGGTAATGGGGATGGTAACGGGATGGTAACGGGATGGTAACGGGATGGTGGACGGGGATGGTGGACGGGGATGGTAACGGGGATGGTAACGGGGATGGTAACGGGATGGTGGACGGGGATGGTAACGGGATGGTGGACGGGATGGTAACGGGATGGTAACGGGATGGTAACGGGATGGTAACGGGATGGTGGATGGGGATGGTGGACGGGGATGGTAACGGGATGGTGGACGGGATGGTAACGGGATGGTGGACGGGATGGTAACGGGATGGTGGACGGGATGGTAATGGGGATGGTAACGGGATGGTAACGGGATGGTGGACGGGATGGTAACGGGATGGTAACGGGGATGGTAACGGGATGGTGGACGGGGATGGTAACGGGATGGTGGACGGGATGGTAACGGGATGGTGGACGGGGATGGTAACGGGATGGTGGACGGGATGGTGGACGGGATGGTAACGGGATGGTGGACGGGGATGGTAACGGGATGGTGGACGGGATGGTGGACGGGATGGTAACGGGATGGTGGACGGGGATGGTAACGGGATGGTAACGGGATGGTGGATGGGGATGGTAACGGGATGGTGGACGGGATGGTAACGGGATGGTAACGGGATGGTGGACGGGGATGGTGGACGGGGATGGTAACGGGATGGTAACGGGATGGTAACGGGATGGTGGACGGGGATGGTGGACGGGATGGTAACGGGATGGTGGACGGGGATGGTAACGGGATGGTAACGGGGATGGTAACGGGGATGGTAACGGGATGGTAACGGGGATGGTGGACGGGGATGGTAACGGGATGGTAACGGGGATGGTGGACGGGATGGTGGACGGGATGGTAACGGGATGGTGGACGGGATGGTAACGGGGATGGTAACGGGATGGTGGACGGGATGGTGGACGGGATGGTAACGGGATGGTAACGGGATGGTGGATGGGGATGGTAACGGGGATGGTAACGGGGATGGTGGATGGGGATGGTGGACGGGGATGGTGGACGGGGATGGTAACGGGATGGTAACGGGATGGTAACGGGATGGTAACGGGATGGTAACGGGGATGGTGGACGGGATGGTAACGGGATGGTGGACGGGATGGTGGACGGGATGGTAACGGGATGGTAACGGGATGGTAACGGGATGGTGGACGGGGATGGTAATGGGGATGGTAACGGGATGGTGGACGGGATGGTAACGGGATGGTGGATGGGGATGGTGGACGGGGATGGTAACGGGGATGGTGGACGGGGATGGTGGACGGGGATGGTAACGGGGATGGTGGACGGGATGGTAACGGGATGGTAACGGGGATGGTGGACGGGGATGGTAACGGGGATGGTGGACGGGGATGGTGGACGGGGATGGTAACGGGATGGTGGACGGGATGGTAACGGGATGGTGGACGGGGATGGTGGACGGGGATGGTGGACGGGGATGGTAACGGGATGGTAACGGGATGGTAACGGGATGGTAACGGGATGGTGGACGGGGATGGTAACGGGATGGTGGACGGGATGGTGGACGGGGATGGTAACGGGATGGTGGACGGGGATGGTAACGGGATGGTGGACGGGGATGGTAACGGGATGGTAACGGGATGGTGGACGGGGATGGTAACGGGATGGTAACGGGATGGTGGACGGGATGGTGGACGGGGATGGTAACTGGGATGGTGGACAGGGATGGTGGACGGGGATGGTAACGGGATGGTAACGGGATGGTAACGGGATGGTGGATGGGGATGGTGGATGGGGATGGTGGACGGGATGGTGGACGGGATGGTAACGGGATGGTAACGGGGATGGTGGACGGGATGGTAACGGGATGGTGGACGGGATGGTAACGGGATGGTGGACGGGGATGGTAACGGGATGGTAACGGGATGGTGGATGGGGATGGTGGATGGGGTGGTGGACGGGATGGTAACGGGATGGTAACGGGATGGTAACGGGATGGTGGACGGGGATGGTGGATGGGGTTGGTGGACGGGGATGGTAACGGGATGGTGGACGGGGATGGTAACGGGATGGTAACGGGATGGTGGATGGGGATGGTAACGGGATGGTAACGGGGATGGTAACGGGATGGTGGATGGGGATGGTAACGGGATGGTGGACGGGATGGTAACGGGATGATAACGGGATGGTAACGGGATGGTGGACGGGGATGGTGGACGGGGATGGTAACGGGATGGTGGACGGGATGGTAACGGGATGGTGGACGGGGATGGTGGACGGGATGGTAACGGGATGGTGGACGGGATGGTAACGGGATGGTGGACGGGGATGGTAACGGGATGGTAACGGGATGGTGGACGGATGGTGGACGGGGATGGTAACGGGATGGTGGACGGGATGGTGGACGGGATGGTAACGGGGATGGTGGACGGGATGGTGGACGGGATGGTGGACGGGGATGGTAACGGGATGGTAACGGGGATGGTAACGGGGATGGTAACGGGGATGGTGGATGGGGATGGTGGACGGGGATGGTGGACGGGATGGTGGACGGGGATGGTGGACGGGGATGGTGGACGGGGATGGTAACGGGGATGGTAACGGGGATGGTGGACGGGGATGGTAACGGGATGGTGGACGGGATGGTAACGGGGATGGTAACGGGGATGGTAACGGGGATGGTGGACGGGGATGGTGGATGGGGTTGGTGGACGGGGATGGTAACGGGGATGGTGGACGGGGATGGTAACGGGGATGGTGGATGGGGATGGTAACGGGGATGGTAACGGGATGGTAACGGGGATGGTAACGGGGATGGTGGATGGGGATGGTAACGGGGATGGTGGACGGGGATGGTAACGGGGATGATAACGGGATGGTAACGGGGATGGTGGACGGGGATGGTGGACGGGGATGGTAACGGAGATGGTAACGGGGATGGTAACGGGATGGTAACGGGATGGTGGACGGGATGGTAACGGGATGGTGGACGGGGATGGTGGACGGGGATGGTGGACGGGATGGTAACGGGATGGTGGACGGGGATGGTAACGGGGATGGTAACGGGGATGGTGGATGGGGATGGTGGATGGGGTTGGTGGACGGGGATGGTAACGGGGATGGTAACGGGGATGGTAACGGGATGGTGGACGGGATGGTGGATGGGGTTGGTGGACGGGATGGTAACGGGATGGTGGACGGGGATGGTAACGGGATGGTAACGGGATGGTGGATGGGGATGGTAACGGGATGGTAACGGGATGGTAACGGGATGGTGGATGGGGATGGTAACGGGATGGTGGACGGGGATGGTAACGGGATGATAACGGGATGGTAACGGGATGGTGGACGGGATGGTGGACGGGGATGGTAACGGGATGGTGGACGAGGATGGTAACGGGATGGTGGACGGGATGGTGGACGGGGGATGGTAACGGGATGGTGGACGGGGATGGTAACGGGGATGGTGGACGGGATGGTAACGGGGATGGTAACGGGATGGTGGACGGGGATGGTAACGGGATGGTAACGGGATGGTGGACGGGGATGGTGGACGGGATGGTAACGGGATGGTGGACGGGGATGGTGGACGGGATGGTGGACGGGATGGTAACGGGATGGTAACGGGATGGTAACGGGATGGTAACGGGATGGTGGATGGGGATGGTGGACGGGGATGGTGGACGGGGATGGTGGACGGGGATGGTGGACGGGGATGGTGGACGGGATGGTAACGGGATGGTAACGGGATGGTGGACGGGGATGGTAACGGGATGGTGGACGGGGATGGTAACGGGATGGTAACGGGGATGGTGGACGGGATGGTAACGGGATGGTGGATGGGGATGGTAACGGGATGGTAACGGGATGGTAACGGGATGGTAACGGGATGGTGGATGGGGATGGTAACGGGATGGTGGACGGGATGGTAACGGGATGATAACGGGATGGTAACGGGATGGTGGACGGGGATGGTGGACGGGATGGTAACGGAGATGGTAACGGGATGGTAACGGGATGGTAACGGGATGGTGGACGGGATGGTAACGGGATGGTGGACGGGGATGGTGGACGGGATGGTGGACGGGATGGTGGACGGGGATGGTAACGGGATGGTGGACGGGATGGTGGATGGGGATGGTAACGGGATGGTAACGGGATGGTAACGGGATGGTGGACGGGATGGTAACGGGATGGTAACGGGATGGTGGACGGGATGGTAACGGGATGGTGGACGGGATGGTAACGGGATGGTAACGGGATGGTAACGGGATGGTGGACGGGATGGTAACGGGATGGTAACGGGATGGTGGACGGGATGGTAACGGGGATGGTGGACGGGATGGTGGACGGGGATGGTAACGGGATGGTAACGGGATGGTAACGGGATGGTGGACGGGATAGTAACGGGATGGTAACGGGATGGTGGACAGGGATGGTAACGGGATGGTGGACGGGATGGTAACGGGATGGTAACGGGATGGTGGACGGGGATGGTAACGGGATGGTGGACGGGATGGTAACGGGATGGTGGACGGGATGGTGGACGGGGATGGTAACGGGATGGTGGACGGGATGGTAACGGGATGGTGGACGGGATGGTAGACGGGATGGTGGACGGGGATGGTGGACGGGGATGGTGGATGGGGATGGTAACGGGATGGTAACGGGATGGTAACGGGATGGTGGACGGGATGGTGGACGGGATGGTAATGGGGATGGTGGACGGGGATGGTGGATGGGGATGGTAACGGGATGGTGGACGGGGATGGTAACGGGGATGGTGGACGGGATGGTAACGGGATGGTAACGGGATGGTGGACGGGATTGTAACGGGATGGTGGACGGGATGGTAACGGGATGGTGGACGGGATGGTAACGGGATGGTGGACGGGGATGGTAACGGGATGGTGGACGGGGATGGTAACGGGATGGTAACGGGATGGTGGACGGGGATGGTAACGGGATGGTGGACGGGGATGGTAACGGGATGGTGGACGGGATGGTAACGGGATGGTGGACGGGATGGTAACGGGATGGTAACGGGATGGTGGACGGGATGGTAACGGGATGGTGGACGGGATGGTGGATGGGGATGGTAACGGGATGGTGGACGGGATGGTAACGGGATGGTAACGGGATGGTGGACGGGATGGTAACGGGATGGTAACGGGATGGTAACGGGGATGGTGGACGGAGATGGTAACGGGATGGTAACGGGATGGTGGATGGGGATGGTAACGGGGATGGTGGACGGGGATGGTAACGGGATGGTAACGGGGATGGTAACGGGATGGTGGACGGGGATGGTAACGGGATGGTGGACGGGATGGTAACGGGGATGGTGGACGGGGATGGTAACGGGATGGTGGACGGGATGGTAATGGGGATGGTAACGGGATGGTAACGGGGATGGTGGACGGGATGGTAACGGGATGGTGGACGGGGATGGTAACGGGATGGTGGACGGGATGGTAACGGGATGGTAACGGGATGGTAACGGGATGGTAACGGGGATGGTAACGGGATGGTAACGGGATGGTAACGGGATGGTAACGGGATGGTAACGGGATGGTGGACGGGATGGTAACGGGATGGTGGACGGGATGGTAACGGGATGGTGGACGGGGATGGTGGACGGGGATGGTAACGGGATGGTGGACGGGATGGTAACGGGATGGTAACGGGATGGTAACGGGATGGTGGATGGGGATGGTAACGGGATGGTGGACGGGGATGGTGGACGGGGATGGTAACGGGATGGTGGACGGGATGGTGGACGGGGGATGGTAACGGGATGGTGGATGGGGATGGTGGACGGGGATGGTGGACGGGATGGTGGACGGGATGGTAACGGGATGGTGGATGGGGATGGTAACGGGATGGTGGACGGGATGGTAACGGGATGGTAACGGGATGGTGGACGGGATGGTAACGGGATGGTGGATGGGGATGGTAACGGGATGGTAACGGGATGGTGGACGGGGATAGTAACGGGGATGGTAACGGGATGGTAACGGGGATGGTGGATGGGGATGGTGGACGGGGATGGTGGACGGGATGGTAACGGGATGGTGGACGGGATGGTAACGGGATGGTGGACGGGATGGTAACGGGATGGTAACGGGATGGTGGACGGGGATGGTAACGGGATGGTGGATGGGGATGGTAACGGGATGGTAACGGGATGGTGGACGGGGATAGTAACGGGATGGTAACGGGATGGTAACGGGATGGTAACGGGATGGTGGACGGGGATGGTAACGGGATGGTAACGGGATGGTGGACGGGGATGGTAATGGGGATGGTGGACGGGATGGTGGACAGGATGGTAACGGGATGGTGGACGGGGATGGTAACGGGATGGTAACGGGATGGTGGACGGGGATGGTAACGGGATGGTGGACGGGATGGTAACGGGATGGTAACGGGGATGGTGGACGGGGATGGTAACGGGATGGTGGACGGGGATGGTAACGGGGGATGGTAACGGGATGGTGGACGGGATGGTAATGGGGATGGTAACGGGATGGTGGACGGGGATGGTAACGGGATGGTAACGGGATGGTGGACGGGGATGGTGGACGGGGATGGTAACGGGATGGTGGACGGGGATGGTGGACGGGATGGTAACGGGATGGTGGACGGGATGGTAACGGGATGGTGGACGGGATGGTGGACGGGGATGGTGGACGGGATGGTGGACGGGGATGGTAACGGGATGGTAACGGGGATGGTAACGGGATGGTAACGGGATGGTGGACGGGATGGTAACGGGATGGTGGACGGGATGGTGGACGGGATGGTAACGGGGATGGTGGACGGGGATGGTAACGGGATGGTGGAACGGGATGGTGGAACGGGATGGTAACGGGATGGTGGACGGGATGGTAACGGGATGGTAACGGGATGGTGGACGGGATGGTGGACGGGGATGGTAACGGGATGGTGGATGGGATGGTAACGGGATGGTGGACGGGGATGGTGGACAGGGATGGTAACGGGATGGTGGACGGGATGGTGGACGGGGATGGTAACGGGGATGATAACGGGATGGTAACGGGGATGGTGGACGGGATGGTGGACGGGATGGTAACGGAGATGGTAACGGGATGGTAACGGGATGGTAACGGGATGGTGGACGGGGATGGTGGACGGGGATGGTAACGGGAGATGGTAACGGGATGGTAACGGGATGGTAACGGGATGGTAACGGGGGGGATGGTAACGGGGATGGTAACGGGATGGTGGACGGGGATGGTAACGGGATGGTGGACGGGATGGTGGACGGGGATGGTAACGGGATGGTGGACGGGATGGTGGACGGGATGGTAACGGGATGGTGGACGGGGATGGTAACGGGATGGTAACGGGATGGTAACGGGATGGTGGATGGGGATGGTAACGGGATGGTGGACGGGATGGTGGACGGGATGGTAACGGGATGGTGGACGGGATGGTAACGGGGATGGTGGATGGGGATGGTAACGGGATGGTGGACGGGGATGGTAATGGGGATGGTAACGGGATGGTGGACGGGATGGTAACGGGGATGGTAACGGGATGGTGGACGGGGATGGTGGACGGGGATGGTAACGGGATGGTGGACGGGGATGGTAACGGGATGGTGGACGGGGATGGTGGACAGGGATGGTAACGGGATGGTGGACGGGGATGGTAACGGGATGGTAACGGGATGGTAACGGGATGGTGGATGGGGATGGTGGACGGGATGGTGGACGGGATGGTGGATGGGGATGGTGGACGGGATGGTGGACGGGATGGTGGACGGGGATGGTAACGGGATGGTGGACGGGATGGTAACGGGATGGTAACGGGATGGTGGATGGGGATGGTGGATGGGGTTGGTGGACGGGGATGGTAACGGGATGGTAACGGGGATGGTAACGGGATGGTGGACGGGATGGTAACGGGATGGTA
>NC_068433.1:5233142-5253142 GCF_023373465.1 Oncorhynchus keta
ACCAGGGCCCTATTCACTATATAGTGCACTACTATAGACCAGGGCCCTATTCACTATATAGTGCACTACTATAGACCAGGGCCCTATTCCCTATGTAGTGCACTACTATAGACCAGAGCCCTATTCACTATATAGTGCACTACTATAGACCAGGGCCCTATTCACTATATAGTGCACTACTATAGACCAGGGCCCTATTCACTATGTCGTGCACTACTATAGACCAGGGCCCTATTCCCTATATATTGCAGATGACTTCGTCAACCACTTTGAAAAGAAGGTCGACGACATCCGATCCTCGTTTGCTAAGTCAAACGGCACCGCTGGTTCTGCTCACACTGCAGAACCAGCCTATCCCTAGCCTGACCCTATCCCCTCCTCTCTTCTCCAGACCATTTCCGGAGACCTTCTCCCTTACCTCACCTCGCTCATCAACTCATCCCTGACCGCTGGCTACGTCCCTTCCGTCTTCAAGAGAGCGAGAGTTGCACCCCTTCTGAAAAAACCTACACTCGATCCCTCCGATGTCAACAACTACAGACCAGTATCCCTTCTTTCTTTTCTCTCCAAAACTCTTGAACGTGCCGTCCTTGGCCAGCTCTCCCGCTATCTCTCTCTGAATGACCTTCTCGATCCAAATCAGTCAGGTTTCAAGACTAGTCATTCAACTGAGACTGCTCTTCTCTGTATCACGGAGGCGCTCCGGACCGCTAAAGCTAACTCTCTCTCCTCTGCTCTCATCCTTCTAGACCTATCGGCTGCCTTCGATACTGTGAACCATCAAATCCTCCTCTCCACCCTCTCCGAGTTGGGCATCTCCGGCGCGGCCCACGCTTGGATTGCGTCCTACCTGACAGGTCGCTCCTACCAGGTGGCGTGGCGAGAATCTGTCTCCTCACCACGCGCTCTCACCACTGGTGTCCCCCAGGGCTCTGTTCTAGGCCCTCTCCTATTCTCGCTATACACCAAGTCACTCGGCTCTGTCATAACCTCACATGGTCTCTCCTATCATTGCTATGCAGACGACACACAATTAATCTTCTCCTTTCCCCCTTCTGATGACCAGGTGGCGAATCGCATCTCTGCATGTCTGGCAGACATATCAGTGTGGATGACGGATCACCACCTTAAGCTGAACCTCGGCAAGACGGAGCTGCTCTTTCTCCCGGGGAAGGACTGCCCGTTCCATGATCTCGCCATCACGGTTGACAACTCCATTGTGTCCTCCTCCCAGAGCGCTAAGAACCTTGGCGTGATCCTGGACAACACCCTGTCGTTCTCAACTAACATCAAGGCGGTGGCCCGTTCCTGTAGGTTCATGCTCTACAACATCCGCAGAGTTCGACCCTGCCTCACACAGGAAGCGGCGCAGGTCCTAATCCAGGCACTTGTCATCTCCCGTCTGGATTACTGCAACTCGCTGTTGGCTGGGCTCCCTGCCTGTGCCATTAAACCCCTACAACTCATCCAGAACGCCGCAGCCCGTCTGGTGTTCAACCTTCCCAAGTTCTCTCACATCACCCCGCTCCTCCGCTCTCTCCACTGGCTTCCAGTTGAAGCTCGCATCCGCTACAAGACCATGGTGCTTGCCTACGGAGCTGTGAGGGGAACGGCACCTCAGTACCTCCAGGCTCTGATCAGGCCCTACACCCAAACAAGGGCACTGCGTTCATCCACCTCTGGCCTGCTCGCCTCCCTACCACTGAGGAAGTACAGTTCCCGCTCAGCCCAGTCAAAACTGTTCGCTGCTCTGGCCCCCCAATGGTGGAACAAACTCCCTCACGACGCCAGGACAGCGGAGTCAATCACCACCTTCCGGAGACACCTGAAACCCCACCTCTTTAAGGAATACCTAGGATAGGATAAGTAATCCTTCTCACCCCCCTTTAAGATTTAGATGCACTATTGTAAAGTGACTGTTCTACTGGATGTCATAAGGTGAATGCACCAATTTGTAAGTCGCTCTGGATAAGAGCGTCTGCTAAATGACTTAAATGTAAATGTAAATATAGTGCACTGCCTTGAGTCTTAGAGCCTGGTCAAAAGTCGTTCACTGCAGAGGGAATAGGGTGCCCTTAGGGACGCAGGCTTGGACTGAGAAGGACCGGGCTGCCAGATCAGATACACAAGCAGCAACTATATGAAGAACAGATTCATCTGAACAGGCTGTGTGGGGGCTTCTGTAAAGTGAATGGTGTCAGGTACACTGACACACACACACACTGACACACACACACACACTGACACACACACACACTGACACACACACACTGAGACACACACACTGAGACACACACACACACTGACACACACACACACTGACACACACACACACACTGACACACACACACTGACACACACACACTGAGACACACACACTGAGACACACACACACACACACATGACACACACACACACTGAAACACACACACTGACACACACACACACACTGACACACACACACTGACACACACACACTACACTGACACACACACACTGAACACACATGCACACACACACACACTGACACACACACACACACACACACTAACACGCACATACACTGACACACACACAGCCTGAAAGACACACACACACACACACTGACACACACACACACTAACACGCACATACACTGACACACACACACTGAGACACACACCTGACACACACACACCTGAGACACACACACACTGACACACACACTGACACACACACACACTGACTCACACACACTGACACACACCTCACACTGAGACACACACACTGAGACACACACACCTACTGACACCCCACCACACTGACACACACCTCACACATCAATATCTGACTTGCATCTCAAGACATCTAACCCCAATTTCTCAGCCTTATTACCTCCTAAATTCAAACCTCAAAGAAAGAAAGCACCTCAATTCACCCCACCTCACCTAATCTCAGTCACCTCACCCCACCTCACCTAATCTCAGTCACCTCACCCCACCTCACCTAATCTCAGTCACCTCACCCCACCTCACCTAATCTCAGTCACCTCACCCCACCCCACCTAATCTCAGTCACCTCACCCCACCTCCCCCCATCTCACCTAATTCTCCCCACCTCACCTCGTCCACCTCACCTCACCTAATTCTCCCCACCTCACCTAATTCTCCCCACCTCACCTCGTCCAACTCACCTCATCCAACTCACCTCACCTAATTATCCTCACCTCTCTGACACACCTCTCTGATTCAGAGGGGTTGGGTTAAATGTGGAAAACACACCTCTCTGGATCAGAGGGGTTGGGTTAAATGTGGAAAACACACCTCTCTGAATCAGAGGGGTTGGGCTAAATGTGGAAAACACACCTCTCTGAATCAGAGGGGTTGGGTTAAATGTGGAAAACACACCTCTCTGATTCAGAGGGGTTGGGTTAAATGTGGAAAACACACCTCTCTGGATCAGAGGGGTTGGGCTAAATGTGGAAAACACACCTCTCTGATTCAGAGGGGTTGGGTTAAATGTGGAAAACACACCTCTCTGATTCAGAGGGGTTGGGTTAAATGTGGAAAACACACCTCTCTGATTCAGAGGGGTTGGGCTAAATGTGGAAAACACACCTCTCTGATTCAGAGGGGTTGGGCTAAATGTGGAAGACACACCTCTCTGATTCAGAGGGGTTGGGCTAAATGTGGAAGACACACCTCTCTGATTCAGAGGGGATGGGTTAAATGTGGAAAACACACTTCAGTTGAAGGCATTCAGTTGGACAACTTCCCTAATGTTTTCTTCTGCTGTCTAAGTGATGCTGATGGGTCTGTGTTACTACAGGCCTCTGCTGCCACTCTGTGGTGATAACTGGTACTACAGTCAATAGGCTCCACAGAGGTCACGATGGGGAAAAGGCTTCAAAACTGACTAATAGCCTCCCTTTAAGAGAACAAACACATATACAGTCTCGGCGGAATGGGAAGGTGGTTGGTAAGACAGATGAGATGGTGGGAAGGTGGTTGGTAAGACAGATGAGATGGTGGGAAGGTGGTTGGTAAGACAGGTGAGATGGTGGGAAGGTGGTTGGTAAGACAGATGAGATGGTGAGAAGGTGGTTGGTAAGACAGGTGAGATGGTGGGAAGGTGGTTGGTAAGACAGATGAGATGATGGGAAGGTGGTTGGTAAGACAGATGAGATGATGGGAAGGTGGTTGGTAAGACAGATGAGATGATGGGAAGGTGGTTGGTAAGACAGATGAGATGGTGAGAAGGTGGTTGGTAAGACAGGTGAGATGGTGGGAAGGTGGTTGGTAAGACAGGTGAGATGATGGGAAGGTGGTTGGTAAGACAGATGAGATGGTGGGAAGGTGGTTGGTAAGACAGGTGAGATGGTGGGAAGGTGGTGGGTAAGACAGGTGAGATGGTGGGAAGGTGGTGGGTAAGACAGGTGAGATGGTGGGAAGGTGGTGGGTAAGACAGGTGAGATGGTGGGAAGGTGGTTGGTAAGACAGGTGAGATGGTGGGAAGGTGGTTGGTAAGACAGGTGAGATGGTGGGAAGGTGGTTGGTAAGACAGATGAGATGGTGAGAAGGTGGTTGGTAAGACAGGTGAGATGGTGGGAAGGTGGTTGGTAAGACAGGTGAGATGGTGGGAAGGTGGTTGGTAAGACAGATGAGATGGTGAGAAGGTGGTTGGTAAGACAGATGAGATGGTGGGAAGGTGGTTGGTAAGACAGGTGAGATGGTGGGAAGGTGGTTGGTAAGACAGGTGAGATGGTGGGAAGGTGGGTGGTAAGACAGGTGAGATGGTGAGATGGTGGTTGGTAAGACAGATGAGATGATGGGAAGGTGTTTGGTAAGACAGGTGAGATGATGGGAAGGTGGTTGGTAAGACAGATGAGATGGTGGGAAGGTGGTTGGTAAGACAGGTGAGATGGTGGGAAGGTGGTTGGTAAGACAGGTGAGATGGTGGGAAGGTGGTTGGTAAGACAGGTGAGATGGTGGGAAGGTGGTTGGTAAGACAGGTGAGATGGTGGGAAGGTGGTTGGTAAGACAGGTGAGATGGTGGGAAGGTGGTTGGTAAGACAGATGAGATGGTGGGAAGGTGGTTGGTAAGACAGGTGAGATGGTGGTTGGTAAGACAGATGAGATGGTGGTTGGTAAGACAGGTGAGATGGTGGGAAGGTGGTTGGTAAGACAGATGAGATGGTGGTTGGTAAGACAGATGAGATGGTGGTTGGTAAGACAGGTGAGATGGTGGGAAGGTGGTTGGTAAGACAGGTGAGATGGTGGGAAGGTGGGTGGTAAGACAGGTGAGATGGTGAGATGGTGGTTGGTAAGACAGATGAGATGATGGGAAGGTGTTTGGTAAGACAGGTGAGATGGTGGGAAGGTGGTTGGTAAGACAGATGAGATGGTGGGAAGGTGGTTGGTAAGACAGGTGAGATGGTGGGAAGGTGGTTGGTAAGACAGGTGAGATGGTGGGAAGGTGGTTGGTAAGACAGGTGAGATGGTGGGAAGGTGGTTGGTAAGACAGATGAGATGGTGGTTGGTAAGACAGGTGAGATGGTGGGAAGGTGGTTGGTAAGACAGATGAGATGGTGGTTGGTAAGACAGATGAGATGGTGGTTGGTAAGACAGGTGAGATGGTGGGAAGGTGGTTGGTAAGACAGGTGAGATGGTGGGAAGGTGGTTGGTAAGACAGGTGAGATGGTGGGAAGGTGGTTGGTAAGACAGATGAGATGGTGGTTGGTAAGACAGGTGAGATGGTGGGAAGGTGGTTGGTAAGACAGGTGAGATGGTGGGAAGGTGGTTGGTAAGACAGATGAGATGGTGGTTGGTAAGACAGATGAGATGGTGGGAAGGTGGTTGGTAAGACAGATGAGATGGTGGTTGGTAAGACAGGTGAGATGGTGGGAAGGTGGTTGGTAAGACAGATGAGATGGTGGGAAGGTGGTTGGTAAGACAGATGAGATGGTGAGAAGGTGGTTGGTAAGACAGATGAGATGGTGAGAAGGTGGTTGGTAAGACAGGTGAGATGGTGGGAAGGTGGTTGGTAAGACAGATGAGATGGTGAGAAGGTGGTTGGTAAGACAGATGAGATGGTGAGAAGGTGGTTGGTAAGACAGATGAGATGGTGGGAAGGTGGTTGGTAAGACAGATGAGAAGGTGGTTGGTAAGACAGGTGAGATGGTGGGAAGGTGGTTGGTAAGACAGGTGAGATGGTGGGAAGGTGGTTGGTAAGACAGATGAGATGGTGGTTGGTAAGACAGATGAGATGGTGAGAAGGTGGTTGGTAAGACAGATGAGATGGTGAGAAGGTGGTTGGTAAGACAGATGAGATGATGGGAAGGTGGTTGGTAAGACAGGTGAGATGGTGGGAAGGTGGTTGGTAAGACAGGTGAGATGGTGGGAAGGTGGTTGGTAAGACAGGTGAGATGGTGGGAAGGTGGTTGGTAAGACAGATGAGATGGTGGTTGGTAAGACAGATGAGATGGTGGTTGGTAAGACAGGTGAGATGGTGGGAAGGTGGTTGGTAAGACAGGTGAGATGGTGGGAAGGTGGTTGGTAAGACAGATGAGATGATGGGAAGGTGGTTGGTAAGACAGATGAGATGGTGGGTGTCTGATAGTGTTTGAGAATAGAGACATCCCATTAGACTAGAGAATAGAGACAGCCCATTAGACTAGAGAATAGAGACAGCTCATTAGACTAGAGAATAGAGACAGCCCATTAGACTAGAGAATAGAGACATCCCATTAGACTAGAGAATAGAGACAGCCCATTAGACTAGAGAATAGAGACAGCTCATTAGACTAGAGAATAGAGACAGCTCATTAGACTAGAGAATAGAGACAGCCCATTAGACTAGAGAATAGAGACAGCCCATTAGACTAGAGAATAGAGACAGCTCATTAGACTAGAGAATAGAGACAGCCCATTAGACTAGAGAATAGAGACAGCCCATTAGACTAGAGAATAGAGACAGCTCATTAGACTAGAGAATAGAGACAGCCCATTAGACTAGAGAATAGAGACAGCCCATTAGACTAGAGAATAGAGACCCCATTAGACTAGAGAATAGAGACATCCCATTAGACTAGAGAATAGAGACATCCCATTAGACTAGAGAATAGAGACAGCCCATTAGACTAGAGAATAGAGACATCCCATTAGACTAGAGAATAGAGACAGCCCATTAGACTAGAGAATAGAGACAGCCCATTAGACTAGAGAATAGAGACAGCCCATTAGACTAGAGAATAGAGACAGCTCATTAGACTAGAGAATAGAGACAGCCCATTAGACTAGAGAATAGAGACAGCTCATTAGACTAGAGAATTAGGACAGCCCATTAGACTAGAGAATAGAGACAGCCCATTAGACTAGAGAATAGAGACAGCCCTTTAGACTAGAGAATAGAGACAGCCCTTTAGACTAGAGAATAGAGACAGCCCATTAGACTAGAGAATAGAGACAGCTCATTAGACTAGAGAATAGAGACAGCCCATTAGACTAAGCAGTACATGCAGATAACATACCGTACCAGTTGGACAGTCAGTACACTGTCACAAGGGTCGTTTCTAACCCTCAGACCCAGAAGTCCTTAACTGATTTGCCGAGTTAAATAAATTGAAACATTTTTTTTTTTTTTTTTCATTTAAAAAAATCCAGCCAGCACTAGAGAATATCTCCCAGTTTGTTCTGTGATCGCCAACTACTGAAGTTACACACACAACACAACAACACAACACAAACAACACAACAACACAACACAACACACACACCATAACAACACACCACAACACAACACACACACCATAACAACACAACACACCACAACAACACAACACACACCATAACAACACAACACACTACAACACACCACAACACAACACACACACCATAACAACACAACACACCACAACAACACAACACAACACACACCATAACAACACAACACACTACAACACACCACAACACAACACACACACCACAACAACACCACAACAACACCACAACAACACAACACACCACAACAACACAACACACCACACACACCATAACAACACAACACACTACAACACAACATAACAACAAAACACACCACAACACAACACACACAACACAACACAACACACACACCACAACAACACAACACAACACACACAACACAACACAACACCCTTTGCCAACCTACAACATGTGGAGGACGACGTTCATCAAATGTCAATTTACATGTTTTACTTCAGTTAATTTGAATAAAAACTGTTTTGTTATTAAAACTGTTGGTTAAGGGCTTGTCAGTCAGCATTTCACTGTGAACCTGTTGTATTCGGCTCATGTGATGAAAATTTGATTTGATTTAAAGAATACTGACAGTCGCCACAGGAATTAATCAATGAATAAAATACGTCTCTCTCTCTCTCTCTCTCTCTCTCTCTCTCTCTCTCTCTCTCTCTCTCTCTCTCTCTCTCTCTCTCACTCACTCACACACTCTCTCACTCTCTCTCTCTCACAAAGTGTACACATTTTTACAAACACACACAAGTTTACAATGTCCAGAGGGCACAGTTGACACAGCAGACAAAATCCTAAACAGCTCTCACACACCAGCAGACCCACAGAAGTACCAGAGCAGTATCATAGCAGACCCACAGCATTATCAGAGCAGTATTTGAGCAGTATCACAGCAGTACCAGAGCAGTACCACAGCAGTATCATAGCAGTATCAGAGCAGTACCACAGCAGTATCATAGCAGTACCACAGCAGTATCATAGCAGTATCAGAGCAGTACCACAGCAGTATCACAGCAGTATCAGAGCAGTACCACAGCAGTATCATAGCAGTATAACAGCAGTACCACAGCAGTATCAGAGCAGTACTACAGCAGTATCACAGCAGTACCACAGCAGTACAACAGCAGTATCATAGCAGTATCACAGCAGTACCACAGCAGTACCACAGCAGTATCAGAGCAGTACCACAGCAGTATCAGTGCAGTGGCACTGCAGTACCAGAGCAGTATTTGAGCAGTATCATAGCAGTCCCACAGCAGTACTACAGCAGTACCACAGCAGTATCAGAGCAGTACCACTGCAGTACCACAGCAATATCAGAGCAGTATTTGAGCAGTATCATAGCAGTCCCACAGCAGTACTACAGCAGTACCACAGCAGTATCAGAGCAGTACCACTGCAGTACCAGAGCAGTATTTGAGCAGTATCATAGCAGTCCCACAGCAGTACTACAGCAGTACCACAGCAGTATCAGAGCAGTACCACAGCAGTATCATAGCAGTCCCACAGCAGTACTACAGCAGTACAACAGCAGTATCAGAGCAGTACCACAGCAGTACCACAGCAGCTCCTCCTGGAGTCTCTCTGTGTGATGCTCCCTGCAGAACAGTGTAAACAACACTCAACCAGTGTGTGAGAGACAGTGTGTGAGAGAGACAGTGTGTGAGAGAGACAGTGTGTGACAGACAGGTTGTGTGACAGACGGTTGGATGGATTTGAGAGAGACGGTGTGTGAGAGAGACAGTGTGTGAGAGAGACAGTGTGTGACAGACAGGGTGTGTGACAGACAGGGTGTGAGACAGTGTGTGAGAGAGACAGTGTGTGACAGACAGGGTGTGTGACAGACAGGGTGTGAGACAGTGTGTGAGAGAGACAGTGTGTGAGAGAGACAGTGTGTGACAGACAGGGTGTGTGACAGACAGGGTGTGAGACAGTGTGTGAGAGAGACAGTGTGTGAGAGAGACAGTGTGTGAGAGAGACGGTGTGAGAGAGACAGTGTGTGAGAGACACAGTGTGTGACAGACAGGGTGTGTGAGAGAGACAGTGTGTGACAGACAGGGTGTGTGAGAGAGACAGTGTGTGAGAGAGACAGTGTGTGAGAGAGACGGTGTGTGACAGACAGGGTGTGTGAGAGAGACAGTGTGTGAGAGAGACAGTGTGTGAGAGAGACAGTGTGTGACAGACAGGGTGTGTGACAGACAGGGTGTGTGAGAGAGACAGTGTGTGAGAGAGACAGTGTGTGAGAGAGACGGTGTGTGACAGACAGGGTGTGTGACAGACAGGGTGTGTGACAGACAGGGTGTGAGACAGTGTGTGAGAGAGACAGTGTGTGACAGACAGGGTGTGTGACAGACAGGGTGTGAGACAGTGTGTGAGAGAGACAGTGTGTGAGAGAGACAGTGTGTGACAGACAGGGTGTGTGACAGACAGGGTGTGAGACAGTGTGTGAGAGAGACAGTGTGTGAGAGAGACGGTGTGTGACAGACAGGGTGTGTGAGAGAGACGGTGTGTGAGAGAGACAGTGTGTGAGAGAGACGGTGTGTGACAGACAGGGTGTGAGAGAGACAGTGTGTGAGAGAGACGGTGTGTGACAGACAGGGTGTGAGAGAGACGGTGTGTGAGAGAGACAGGGTGTGACAGACAGGGTGTGAGAGAGACGGTGTGTGACAGACAGGGTGTGAGAGAGACTGGGCGTGGTCCTACATACACGTCAGGTTTGGAGGCGGAGAGGGGAGGGGACAAACACACTGCGTGACGATGGGATGGATGAGTGGACGTGACATCTAACACACCTCAGTACGCTGAATCAGCTTCTGTCTGCGGAGAGGCTTGGTACTGTGGATAGCTGGCTGGCTGACTGGACTGACTTGGCTGGCTGACTGGACTGGAGTGACTGACTGACTGACTGACTGACTGACTGACTGACTGACTGACTGACTGACTGACTGACTGGACTGACTGACTGGACTGGACTCTGACTGGACTGAACTAGCTGGCTGACTGACTGACTGACTGACTGGACTGGCTGACTGGACTGACTTGGCTGGCTGACTGGACTGGACTGACTGACTGACTGACTGGACTGAACTCTGACTGAACTGGACTAGCTGGCTGACTGGACTTACTGACTGACTGACTGACTGGACTGGCTGACTGACTGACTGGCGGATGGGCTGGCTGGCTGACTGACTGACTGGGCTGGCTGATTGACTGGCTGGCTGGCGGATGGGCTGGCTGGCTGGATGACTGACTGACTGGACTGACTTGACTGGACTGGCTGACTGACTGGCGGATGGGCTGGCTGGCTGACTGACTGGCGGATGGGCTGGCTGGCTGACTGGACTGACTGGACTGGCTGACTGACTGGCGGATGGGCTGGCTGGCTGACTGGACTGACTGGACTGGCTGACTGACTGGACTGGCTGACTGACTGGGCTGGCTGGCTGGACTGACTTGGCTGACTGGCTGGCTGACTGACTGGACTGACTTGGCTGACTGGCTGACTGGACTGACTTGACTGGCTGACTGACTGGACTGGACTGGCTGACTGACTGGACTGGACTGGACTGGACTGACTTGACTGGCTGACTGGCTGACTGGACTGACTGGCTGACTGGACTGACTTGGCTGACTGGACTGACTTGACTGGCTGGCTGGACTGACTTGGCTGACTGGCTGGCTGACTGACTGGACTGGACTGGACTGACTTGGCTGACTGGCTGACTGGACTGACTTGACTGGCTGACTGGACTGGCTGACTGACTGGACTGGACTGACTTGACTGGCTGACTGGCTGACTGGACTGACTGGCTGACTGGACTGACTGGCTGACTGGCTGACTGGACTGACTGGCTGACTGGACTGACTTGGCTGGCTTTGATGAGCCAAGAGTTGAGACTGCAACCAGATGAAGCTCATCAAAGCTAAGTGATTCATTTTATCTATTTGTGACCTTTGTAATTCCTCTACGACTAATGTCTGCATGCTTTTGCAAGAGGGGCTTTATGGAACAAAACGGGGCGCTGTCCTCAGATGATAAAGAGGGGCTTTATGGAACAAAACGGGGCGCTGTCCTCAGATGATAAAGAGGGGCTTTATGGAACAAAACGGGGCGCTGTCCTCAGATGATAAAGAGGGGCTTTATGGAACAAAACGGGCGCTGTCCTCAGATGATAAAGAGGGGCTTTATGGAACAAAACGGGGCGCTGTCCTCAGATGATAAAGAGGGGCTTTATGGAACAAAACGGGGCGCTGTCCTCAGATGATAAAGAGGGGCTTTATGGAACAAAACGGGGCGCTGTCCTCAGATGATAAAGAGGGGCTTTATGGAACAAAACGGGCGCTGTCCTCAGATGATAAAGAGGGGCTTTATGGAACAAAACGGGGCGCTGTCCTCAGATGATAAAGAGGGGCTTTATGGAACAAAACGGGGCGCTGTCCTCAGATGATAAAGAGGGGCTTTATGGAACAAAACAGGGCGCTGTCCTCAGATGATAAAGAGGGGCTTTATGGAACACAACGGGGCGCTGTCCTCAGATGATAAAGAGGGGCTTTATGGAACAAAGCGGGGCGCTGTCCTCAGATGATAAAGAGGGGCTTTATGGAACAAAACGGGGCGCTGTCCTCAGATGATAAAGAGGGGCTTTATGGAACAAAACGGGGCGCTGTCCTCAGATGATAAAGAGGGGCTTTATGGAACAAAACGGGCGCTGTCCTCAGATGATAAAGAGGGGCTTTATGGAACAAAGCGGGGTGCTGTCCTCAGATGATAAAGAGGGGCTTTATGGAACAAAACGGGGCGCTGTCCTCAGATGATAAAGAGGGGCTTTATGGAACAAAGCGGGGCGCTGTCCTCAGATGATAAAGAGGGGCTTTATGGAACAAAACGGGGCGCTGTCCTCAGATGATAAAGAGGGGCTTTATGGAACAAAGCGGGGCGCTGTCCTCAGATGATAAAGAGGGGCTTTATGGAACAAAACGGGGCGCTGTCCTCAGATGATAAAGAGGGGCTTTATGGAACAAAGCGGGGTGCTGTCCTCAGATGATAAAGAGGGGCTTTATGGAACAAAACGGGGCGCTGTCCTCAGATGATAAAGAGGGGCTTTATGGAACAAAACGGGGCGCTGTCCTCAGATGATAAAGAGGGGCTTTATGGAACAAAGCGGGGTGCTGTCCTCAGATGATAAAGAGGGGCTTTATGGAACAAAACGGGGCGCTGTCCTCAGATGATAAAGAGGGGCTTTATGGAACAAAACGGGGCGCTGTCCTCAGATGATAAAGAGGGGCTTTATGGAACAAAACGGGCGCTGTCCTCAGATGATAAAGAGGGGCTTTATGGAACAAAACGGGGCGCTGTCCTCAGATGATAAAGAGGGGCTTTATGGAACAAAGCGGGGTGCTGTCCTCAGATGATAAAGAGGGGCTTTATGGAACAAAACGGGCGCTGTCCTCAGATGATAAAGAGGGGCTTTATGGAACAAAACGGGCGCTGTCCTCAGATGATAAAGAGGGGCTTTATGGAACAAAGCGGGGTGCTGTCCTCAGATGATAAAGAGGGGCTTTATGGAACAAAACGGGCGCTGTCCTCAGATGATAAAGAGGGCTTTATGGAACAAAACGGGCGCTGTCCTCAGATGATAAAGAGGGGCTTTATGGAACAAAACGGGCGCTGTCCTCAGATGATAAAGAGGGGCTTTATGGAACAAAGCGGGCGCTGTTCTCAGATGATAAAGAGGGGCTTTATGGAACAAAGCGGGGCGCTGTCCTCAGATGATAAAGAGGGGCTTTATGGAACAAAACGGGCGCTGTCCTCAGATGATAAAGAGGGCTTTATGGAACAAAACGGGCGCTGTCCTCAGATGATAAAGAGGGCTTTATGGAACAAAACGGGCGCTGTCCTCAGATGATAAAGAGGGGCTTTATGGAACAAAACGGGGCGCTGTCCTCAGATGATAAAGAGGGCTTTATGGAACAAAGCGGGGCGCTGTCCTCAGATGATAAAGAGGGGCTTTATGGAACAAAACGGGCGCTGTCCTCAGATGATAAAGAGGGGCTTTATGGAACAAAGCGGGGTGCTGTCCTCAGATGATAAAGAGGGCTTTATGGAACAAAACGGGCGCTGTCCTCAGATGATAAAGAGGGGCTTTATGGAACAAAACGGGGCGCTGTCCTCAGATGATAAAGAGGGGCTTTATGGAACAAAGCGGGGCGCTGTCCTCAGATGATAAAGAGGGGCTTTATGGAACAAAGCGGGGCGCTGTCCTCAGATGATAAAGAGGGGCTTTATGGAACACAGCGGGGCGCTGTCCTCAGATGATAAAGAGGGGCTTTATGGAACACAGCGGGGCGCTGTCCTCAGATGATAAAGAGGGGCTTTATGGAACACAGCGGGGCGCTGTCCTCAGATGATAAAGAGGGGCTTTATGGAACACAGCGGGGCGCTGTCCTCAGATGATAAAGAGGGGCTTTATGGAATAAAATATTTATTGTGTTACACAATAAATATTTTGTTCCATAAAGCCCCTCTTTATTTTTGTTGTGTTCAGTTTTCCACTGGCTCAATGGCGGTCACAATATCCAGACGAATATATCCTAATAGTCCTGGTAAATTGTGTCGAAACATGTCAAACGATGTTTATGATTAATCCTCAGGTTGTCTATTGTCTATATAATCAATCATATTTAAACCGGACAATAGCTCACGCAAACCAGCTCTGCTTCATTCTACAGTCCACTGACAGAAAGATTGCATTCTTGTTCATTGTTCAGAATACAAGCCTGAAACAATTTCTAAAGACTGTTGACATCTAGTGGAAGGCAGAGGAACTGCAATCTGGGTCCTATCCCATTACATACTGTATAGGCGTTCAATAGAAATGTACCCAGATCAAAAATATCCCACTTCCTGGATGGATTTTCCTCTGGTTTTCATCTGAGATATCAGTTCTGTTATACTCAGAGACATTATTTTAACAGTTTTAGAAACTTTAGAGTGTTTTCTATTCAAATATATGCATATCCTAGCTTCTGGGCCTGAGTAACAGGCAGTTTACTTTGGGCACACTTCTCATCCAGAAATATTTTTAAGCCCCTCTCTCTGTCTCTCTCTCTCCCTCTCTCCATCTCTCCATCTCTCCATCTCCATCTCCCTCTCTCCATCTCCCTCTCTCTCTCTCTCTCAATTCAAAGGGCTGTGTTGGCATTGGGAAACATCTGTTTACATTTCCAAAGCAAGTGAAATAGATCAAGAAAAGTGAAATAAACAAAACAATTAACAGTAAACATTACACTAAAATGTCATATGTCTATATATGGTGTTGTAATGATGTACAAAGAGTAAAAGTACAAATGTAAATGTCAAATAAATAAACATAAATATGTGTGTGTGTGTGTGTGTGTGTGTGTGTGTGTGTGTGTGTGTGTGTGTGTGTGTGTGTGTGTGTGTGTGTGTGTGTGTGTGTGTGTGTGTGTGTAAGGAAACATGCATGCATGTGCCTGTTTGTGAGAGAGAGGACTGGGTCCAGTTGGATAAAACATCTTAACTTTTACATAAGTAAAAGTATGTTCTGTAATTTACTTTTTACAGCAACATCTCTCCTCCCTTACATCTCAGTTTGACACATCAACATCTGGCCTGGTCTCTCTCTCCTCCCTTACATCTCAGTTTGACACATCAACATCTGGCCTGGTCTCTCTCTCCTCCCTTACATCTCTCAGTTTGACACATCAACATCTGGCCTGGTCTCTCTCTCCTCTCTTACATCTCTCAGTTTGACACATCAACATCTGGCCTGGTCTCTCTCTCCTCCCTTACATCTCAGTTTGACACAGCAACATCTGGCCTCGTCTCTCTCTCCTCCCTTACATCTCTCAGTTTGACACATCAACATCTGGCCTGGTCTCTCTCTCCTCCTTACATCTCAGTTTGACATCTGGCTCATCTCAGTTTGACACATCAACATCTGGCCTGGTCTCTCTCTCCTCCTCAGTTTGACATCTCCTCGTCTCTCTCCTTTAGTTTGACACAGCAACATCTGGCCTCGTCTCTCTTTACATCTCTCAGTTTGACATCTCTGGCCTGGTCTCTCTCTCCTCTCTTACATCTCTCAGTTTGACACATCAACATCTGGCCTGGTCTCTCTCTCCTCCCTTACATCTCAGTTTGACACAGCAACATCTGGCCTCGTCTCTCTCTCCTCTCTTACATCTCTCTGTTTGACATTCAGTTTGCCCGTTACCAACAACTTTATTAAGAGACACTCAGTAGAGTGCACTCAGACCGTACACAGTACCAGTCAAATGTTTGAACACACCAACTCATTCAAAGGTTTTTATTTATTTCTCTCCATTATAGTGAAGACATGACAACTACGAAACAGCATATATGGATTCATGTAGTAACCAAAAAAAGTGTTAAATTTAAAATTATATTTTATACTTGAGATTCTTCAAATAGCCACTCTTTGCCTTCATGACAGCTTTGCACACTCCTGGCATTCTCTCAACCAGCTTCACCTGGAATGCTTTTCCAACAGTTTTGAAGGAGTTCCCGCACATGCTGAGCACTTGTTGGCTGCTTTTCCTTCCGTCTGCAGTCCAACTCATCCCAAACCATCTCAAGTGGGTTGAGATCAGGGGATTGTGGAGGCCAGGGAATCTGATGCAGCACTCCACCACTCTCATTCTTGGTCATAAAGCCCTTACACAGCCTGGAGGTGTGTTGGGTCATTGTTCTGTTGAAAAACAATTTATATTCCCACTAACCTCAAACCAGATGGGATGGCGTATCGCTGCAGAATGCTGTGGTAGCCACGCTGGTTAAGTATGCCTTGAATTCTAAATTAATCAGTGTCACCAGCAAAGCACCCACACATCTCCTCCTCCATGCTTCACGGTGGGAACCACACATGCAGAGATCATCCATTCACCTACTCAGCGTCTCACAAAGACACGGCGGTTGGAACCAAAAACATTTGGACTCATCAGACCAAAGGGCAGATTTCCACCGGTCTAATGTCCATTGCTCGTGTTTCTTGGCCCAAACAAGTCTCTTCTTATTGGTGTCCTTTAGTAGTGGTTTCTTTGCAGCAATTTGACCATGAAGGCCTGATTCACACCGTCTCCTCTGAACAGTTGATGTTCAGATGTGTCTGTTTCTTGAACTCTGTAAAGCATTTATTTGGGCTGCAATCTGAGGCTGGTAACTCTAGTGAACGTATCCTCTGCAGCAGAGGGAACTCTGGGTCTTCCTTTCCTGTGGCGGTCCTCATGAGAGACAGTTAACTCTAATGAACTTCTCCTCTGCAACAGAGGGAACTCTGGGTCTTCCTTTCCTGTGGCGGTCCTCATGAGAGACAGTTTCATCATAGCGCTTGACTGTTTTTGTGACTGCACTTGAATAAACTTTCTAAGATCTTTAAATTCTCCAAATTGACTAACCTTCATGTCTTACAGTAATGATGTACAGTCATTTCTCTTTGCTTATTTGAGCTGTTCTTGCCATAATATGGACTTGGTCTTTTACCAAATAGGGCTATCTTCTGTATACCAGCCCTACCTAGTCACAACACAACTGATTGGCTCAAACACATTAAGAAGGAAAGAAATTCCACACATTTACTTTTGACAAGTCACACCTGTTCTTTGAAATGCATTCCAGGTGACTACCTCATGAAGCTGGTTGAGAGAATGACAAGTGTGTGCAAACTATCGACTGGTACTGTATGTCTATATGTTCCCATTTAGGCACAGGATGGAGAACGGGTTGGTTAGATGGATGTCAGGATGGAGAACGGGTTGGTTGGTTGGTTAGATGGATGTCTGTTTTTGAGCGGGAAAGTAAAAGGTGGATCAAGAGAGATACAAAAAAACAATTTTAATAAAAATTGAAATTCAAAACATTTAAATAGGTATTAAACATCATTTACAGATTTCTCACTATATTTATATATTTTAAATGCTTTTCATGGTGCAAAATGTGAATGTAGTCCTATACATGTCAGTTCTATTCATCCTGATTCCAGAACTCTACTGCCAGAGGACTTGACCTTTCACCCCTCCCACCGTGACCCCCTGGGCTCCTTTCACTTCCGGGTCATAGTAGAACCCTGCAGCAGGATTAGAGTTAAACTGAAACAAGTCCCACGATTGCTGGACAGAGAGGAGGGGGGCGTGTCCTCTCTGATTAGGGGTGCGGTCGATGACACTGACACTGTTGCTATTGGTCATGGAATTGGTGTTTGGAATGTTTGGATCACTGATGTTGTCGTTGATGATGATGGTGGTGTGAGCGCCACCAGTGTGGTGGTTGCTGTTGTTGTTGTTGATGGGACCTGGGAGGTAGGCCCGACCTGAAGCCTGGAGCTGGGGTAGATTGGTTCCCAGGTTGGGGGTGACGTTCTGGGCTAGGTTGATGACGAGGCCTGGGGGGTGTCTCCAGTCATCCTGCTGCTGCCTATGGATCTTCATATGGGCGTTACGACTCTTTATCTTATAGAACATCCTAGAGGGAGGGCGGGAGGGGGGGCAAGAAAGAGATGAAGATTATCTTTCAATTACAATATCTTCCCCAAGATGGATATTAAAACTTAGGCAGGGTGTATAGATAGTTCAATCATTGGGTTGGGCAAACTCACTTTCCACACTGCTTACAGGGGAAGCTGGTAGCCAATGACGGGGCTGGTACCACCTGTTCCATAGGTTTAGGGAGGGACACCACCTGTAAAAGGAAATCTGAGTACCATAGGATCTCTCTATTCTCTCCAGAAAGAGACATTCTGACCGTGAGCCTCAATAGAACACGACTCAGCGAATCAGGAGATGATCTAGTGAATTAGAACGCGACTCAGCAAATCAGGAGATGATCTAGTGAATTAGAACGCGACTCAGCAAATCAGAGATGACTAAAGATTTGTCAGCTGTTCCTAATTATTTCAACACAGACCAAAAGGCATCACAGGTAAGGGTTAACAGCAGAGAGAAAGAGATGGATGAACAGAAGGACAAATAGAACAAGAGAGAGAGGAGGGCATGAGAGAGAAAGGGAGAGAGGAGGGCATGAGAGAGAAAGAGAGAGAGGAGGGCATGAGAGAGAAAGGGAGAGCGGAGGGCATGAGAGAGAAAGAGAGAGAGGAGGGCATGAGAGAGAAAGAGAGAGAGGAGGGCATGAGAGAGAAAGAGAGAGGAGGGCATGAGAGAGAAAGAGAGAGAGGAGGGCATGAGAGAGAAAGAGAGAGAGGAGGGCATGAGAGAGAAAGAGAGAGAGGAGGGCATGAGAGAGAAAGAGAGAGAGGAGGGCATGAGAGAGAAAGGGAGAGAGGAGGGCATGAGAGAGAAAGAGAGAGAGGAGGGCATGAGAGAGAAAGGGAGAGAGGAGGGCATGAGAGAGAAAGGGAGAGAGGAGGGCATGAGAGAGAAAGGGAGAGAGGAGGGCATGAGAGAGAAAGGGAGAGAGGAGGGCATGAGAGAGAAAGGGAGAGAGGAGGGCATGAGAGAGAAAGAGAGAGAGGAGGGCATGAGAGAGAAAGAGAGAGAGGAGGGCATGAGAGAGAAAGGGAGAGAGGAGGGCATGAGAGAGAAAGGGAGAGAGGAGGGCATGAGAGAGAAAGGGAGAGAGGAGGGCATGAGAGAGAAAGGGAGAGAGGAGGGCATGAGAGAGAAAGAGAGAGAGGAGGGCATGAGAGAGAAAGAGAGAGAGGAGGGCATGAGAGAGAAAGAGAGAGAGGAGGGCATGAGAGAGAAAGAGAGAGAGGAGGGCATGAGAGAGAAAGAGAGAGGAGGGCATGAGAGAGAAAGAGAGAGAGGAGGGCATGAGAGAGAAAGAGAGAGAGGAGGGCATGAGAGAAAAGAGAGAAAGGAGGGCATGAGAGAGAAAGAGAGAGAGGAGGGCATAAGAGAGAAAGAGAGAGAGGGAGGGCATGAGAGAGAAAGAGAGAGAGGAGGGCATAAGAGAGAAAGAGAGAGAGGAGGGCATGAGATAGAAAGAGAGAGAGGAGGGCATGAGAGAGAAAGAGAGAGAGGAGGGCATGAGAGAGAAAGAGAGAGAGGAGGGCATGAGAGAGAAAGAGGGAGAGGGCATGAGAGAGAAAGAGGGAGAGGAGGGCATGAGAGAGAAAGAGAGAGAGGAGGGCATAAGAGAGAGAGAGAGAGAGAGAGAGGGGAGGGCATGAGAGAAAGGGAGAGAGGAGGGCATGAGAGAGAAAGGGAGAGAGGAGGGCATGAGAGGGAAAGGGAGAG
>NC_068433.1:5258142-5273142 GCF_023373465.1 Oncorhynchus keta
AATCAGGGCCTGATTTAGACCTGGGACACCAGGTGGGTGATTCCCCCTCTAATCAGGGCCTGATTTAGACCTGGGACACCAGGTGGGTGATTCCCCCTCTAATCAGGGCCTGATTTAGACCTGGGACACCAGGTGGGTGATTCCCCTTCTAATCAGGGCCTGATTTAGACCTGGGACACCAGGTGGGTGATTCCCCCTCTAAGCAGGGCCTGATTTAGACCTGGGACACCAGGTGGGTGATTCCCCCTCTAATCAGGGCCTGATTTAGACCTGGGACACCAGGTGGGTGATTCCCCCTCTAATCAGGGCCTGATTTAGACCTGGGACACCAGGTGGGTGATTCCCCCTCTAATCAGGGCCTGATTTAGACCTGGGACACCAGGTGGGTGATTCCCCTTCTAATCAGGGCCTGATTTAGACCTGGGACACCAGGTGGGTGATTCCCCCTCTAAGCAGGGCCTGATTTAGACCTGGGACACCAGGTGGGTGATTCCCCCTCTAATCAGGGCCTGATTTAGACCTGGGACACCAGGTGGGTGATTCCCCCTCTAATCAGGGCCTGATTTAGACCTGGGACACCAGGTGGGTGATTCCCCCTCTAATCAGGGCCTGATTTAGACCTGGGACACCAGGTGGGTGATTCCCCTCTAATCAGGGCCTGATTTAGACCTGGGACACCAGGTGGGTGACTCCCCCTATAATCAGGGCCTGATTTAGACCTGGGACACCAGGTGGGTGATTCCCCTTCTAATCAGGGCCTGATTTAGACCTGGGACACCAGGTGGGTGACTCCCCCTCTAATCAGGGCCTGATTTAGACCTGGGACACCAGGTGGGTGATTCCCCTTCTAATCAGGGCCTGATTTAGACCTGGGACACCAGGTGGGTGATTCCCCTCTAATCAGGGCCTGATTTAGACCTGGGACACCAGGTGGGTGATTCCCCTCTGATCAGGGCCTGATTTAGACCTGGGACACCAGGTGGGTGATTCCCCCTCTAATCAGGGCCTGATTTAGACCTGGGACACCAGGTGGGTGATTCCCCCTCTAATCAGGGACTGATTTAGACCTGGGACACCAGGTGGGTGATTCCCCTCTAATCAGGGACTGATTCAGACCTGGGACACCAGGTAGGTGATTCCCCTCTAATCAGGGACTGATTAAGACCTGGGACACCAGGTGGGGGATTCCCCTCTAATCAGGGCCTGATTTAAACCTGGGACACCATGTAGGTGCAATTCATTATCAGGTAGAAGATAAAACCAGCAGGCTTTGGACCTCTGGACGTCGTAGAGTTGAATACCCCTGACATAGACCATGGACCTCGTAGAGGTGAATACCCCTGACATAGACCATGGACCTCGTGGAGGTGAATACCCCTGACATAGACCATGGACCTCGTAGAGGTGAATACCCCCTGACATAGACCATGGACCTCGTAGAGATGAATACCCCTAACATAGACCATGGACCTCGTAGAGTTGAATACCCCTGACATAGACCATGGACCTCGTAGAGGTGAATACCCCTGACATAGACCATGGACCTCGTAGAGTTGAATACCCCTGACATAGACCATGAACCTCGTAGAGGTGAATACCCCCTGACATAGACCATGAACCTCGTAGAGGTGAATACCCCTGACATAGACCATGGACGTCGTAGAGTTGAATACCCCTGACATAGACCATGGACCTCGTAGAGGTGAGAACACCTGACATAGACCATGGACCTCGTAGAGTTGAATACCCCTGACATAGACCATGAACCTCGTAGAGGTGAATACCCCCTGACATAGACCATGAACCTCGTAGAGGTGAATACCCCTGACATAGACCATGAACCTCGTAGAGGTGAATACCCCTGACATAGACCATGGACGTCGTAGAGTTGAATACCCCTGACATAGACCATGGACCTCGTAGAGGTGAGAACACCTGACATAGACCATATTGATGTCACTTATCCAAGACTTTCAGGTACATGTTAAGTAGAGTTGAATGTACCTTTGAATGTTAAGGAAGTAGAGTTGAATGTTAAGTAGTGTTGAATATTAAGGAAGTATGATTGGATGTTAAGTAGGGTTGAATGTTAAGTAGCTTTGAATGGTAAGGAAGTAGAGTTGAATGTTAAGGAAGTAGAGTTGAATGTTAAGGAAGTAGAGATGAATGTTAAGGAAGTAGAGATGAATGTTAAGGAAGTAGAGATGAATGTTAAGGAAGTAGAGTTTGAATGTTAAGGAAGTAGAGATGAATGCTAAGGAAGTAGAGTTTGAATGTTAAGGAAGTAGAGATGAATGCTAAGGAAGTAGAGATGAATGTTAAGGAAGTAGGTTTGAATGTTAAGGAAGTAGAGATTCATGTTAAAGTTGAGATGAATGTTAAGGAAGTAGAGTTTGAATGTTAAGGAAGTAGAGATGAATGCTAAGGAAGTAGAGATGAATGTTAAGGAAGTAGGTTTGAATGTTAAGGAAGTAGAGATGAATGTTAAAGTTGAGATGAATGTTAAGGAAGTAGAGTTTGAATGTTAAGGAAGTAGAGATGAATGCTAAGGAAGTAGAGATTAATGTTAAGGAAGTAGGTTTGAATGTTAAGGAAGTAGAGATTAATGTTAAAGTTGAGATGAATGTTAAGGAAGTAGAGATGAATGTTAAGGAAGTAGAGTTTGAATGTTAAGGAAGTAGAGATGAATGCTAAGGAAGTAGAGATGAATGTTAAGGAAGTAGGTTTGAATGTTAAGGAAGTAGAGATTCATGTTAAAGTTGAGATGAATGTTAAGGAAGTAGAGTTTGAATGTTAAGGAAGTAGAGATGAATGCTAAGGAAGTAGAGATGAATGTTAAGGAAGTAGGTTTGAATGTTAAGGAAGTAGAGATGAATGTTAAAGTTGAAATGAATGTTAAGGAAGTAGAGTTTGAATGTTAAGGAAGTAGAGATGAATGCTAAGGAAGTAGAGATTAATGTTAAGGAAGTAGGTTTGAATGTTAAGGAAGTAGAGATTAATGTTAAAGTTGAGATGAATGTTAAGGAAGTAGAGTTTGAATGTTAAGGAAGTAGAGATGAATGCTAAGGAAGTAGAGATGAATGTTAAGGAAGTAGGGTTTGAATGTTAAGTAGGTTTGAATGTTATGGGAGTAGAGTTGAATGCTAAAGAAGTATGATTGAATGTTATGGAACTAGGGCTGAATGCTAAGGAAGTAGGTTTGAATGTTATGGAATTAGATTTGAATGCTAAGGAAGTATGATTGAATGTTAAGGATTAAGGAAGTTGAGTTTAATGTTAAGCATGTAGTTTTTAATCTTAAGGAACTAGTGTTGGATGTTAAAGAAGTAGGGTTGAATGGTTCTTCTTACCTTCTTCCTGAATTACAGAACTCCTCTGAAGCTCCTCCCACGGTTTCCAGAGCAACTTTTCATTGGATGGTGATTCTTCTGGCCACGCCCCTGAACCCTCCTCCCTCTCTCGACAACATGGCAGCTCAGCCTGGAACCCTCGACCCACGTTGATACACCTGAGAGAATGAATCAATGAATGAACAAAAGAACAAACGAACGAGCAATAGAAGAACATAATAGAATGCATTACTCCATCCATTACTCACGGAAGTAAAAAATATCCCTTCTCCTCTTTAGTCATCCTTCCCATCCCTCGTTCCCCAGCTGAAGGTGGGATGAGGGAGGAGAGGAGCCCCGTTCCCCTGCGTTGGGGATTCAGCATAGGTCGAGGGGTGTAGTGGAGCCCTCTCCCAATCCGCTCCACTCCCCTCTGCCCTCCTCCTCTACGAGACTGGAGCGGACTAAGGAAGGGAATACCTCTAAACACCACTAGGGGTGCTGCTCCATGCTGTGGCAGTCCACTGGGGGGCTGGGAGGGAAGAGAGGATAGGTGAAGGGGTGAGGCAGAGACGACGTTTGATTGTACCGGAGTTTGAAAACTATAGTGACCTGTGAGCAGAAGAGGGGGGCAGAAACAACATAATAAATGTGAGGAAGCTAAATAAGGAGACTGGATAGAACATATTTGATTTTGGATTTACAAGAACACACAGCAACATACCTGTATTCTTCTCATTGTCCTGGTGAACATGTCTCTGAGTCAACACTGCCTCCTGGCAGTAGACGTGGCCAGCGCTTGAGGGGTTGCCATCGACGACACCCACGTCACCTGACTGCTGCAGCCAATGACAGGGTGGGAGCTTCCACATGACGGTGGATGGGTGGGTAGTGTGGAGTGGATGGTGAGAGGAGGGGTAAAACTGGACTGTTCCACTACAATCCTCCCCTGGGGTCTGGGTTAGTTCAACTGTCCCGAGAGAAGGGGTCATGGTGAGTTTGGGAGTGGGGAGAGGGGAGGGAGGAGGGCTAAGGAGCAGGGGGGAGGGGTGAGGATGATGAGGGAGAGTGGAAGAGTCTGTGAGTGAATTGTAAGCACTCGCTTTGATCCATCCTGTGCTTCCTCCTCCCGCTTCGAATCCTAAAACTCCACTTCCGGAATTCCCATTCGGAATTCTGTTGCCGGCGACGTTGCGTCTGACGAAGAACGCCTCTGAAAACGAGTCCAGTTTTTGCCGGTACACCTCAACGCCACCACCGCTAGGGCCACTTGCTGCCTGGGAATAGGAGTACAGAGATGCCCAATCCTTGGGGTACCCCCCACCCTTCTCACTGCCTTCCCAAGCCACAGAACACTGATCTGTGGGAGAGGGACTCACCCAAAACCCAGGCTTGAACTGGGCCTCTGGAGGATCCAGGTTGGACCTTTTATCCCCAAAATCATCAACCCTTCTCAAACTATCCCTCTTTCCTTTATCGTCAAAGATATCGCTACCATTATAGAGATGATCAACTCTGTTGTTTCCACCATCATGGCTACCGGTAGTGGTGTCTCTATAACCACTGTTGCCATCTCGCCTCTCTTCACACACATAATCTCTGCTGTAGAACACGTCATCCCTGTTACGACAGACTTCATCCATTCTGTAAAAGACCTTATCCCTAGTGTTAGACCCCTCGTCCGTTTTCTCCTCACACCCATAATCTCTACTGTTGCTGTAGAAAACATCATCCCTACTGCTGTTACAGCCTTCATCCGTTCTGTAAAAGACATCATCCTTTATACAGCCCTCATCATCTATTCTGTCAACACCAATACCGCTGGCGCTGCTGTCATCCCCATCACAGCCCTCATCCCTCTGGCTAGCATAGGCAAGGCTCTGACTTTCAAAATGGCTGCCGAAATCATCCCCTTGACCTACAACATCATCCGCAACCCCCCTATTACTGTAGCTAGCTTTCCGCGCTACAAAACAACCATCTCTACCATCAACATCACTACAGTTATCACCTCTGCTATGTCCAGGAATGTCTACATAACCTCCTCTTCCACCCCCCCCACCACTGTAGCTGTCTCTGCTCCCCCCATAATAGGGGCTTGAATCGGGTAGAGGGGTCCTGGGTGCTGCCTCTATTCCAGTTCCCCCATATTGCTCCAGGGGAATCTGGAGCTCCAGAGGGTGGTGGTAAGATGTCTGGTCCAGACTGGGGCTCCCGATACTGGGGTGGAAGTGGTGGGAGTGATGCTGGAGGCATGGGTCCTGGTAAGGCTGGGGAGTTGGAGGTTGGAGGGGTGTTCTCTCAGCCATAGGGTAGACTCTGGTCTCTCTGGGTTCTGTGCTGGGATAGAGGGACCTCTAGTGGTAAATCTGTTGCCCTGCTGTAGAAAATTACCTGGAGAACCTTCGCTATTGAGAAAACAGTGTTAAAACTTAGTGGCAAACAAATCTCACACACTGAAACTGGCCTTTAGATTATATCTGGTCAATGCATAAGTCTCTCTCTCTCTCTCCGTCTGTCTGTGTCTCTCTCTCTCTCTCTCTCTCTCTCTCTCTCTCTCTCTCTCTCTCTCTCTCTCTCTCTCTCTCTCTCTCTCTCTCTCTCTCTCTCTCTCTCTCTCTCTCTCTCTCTCTCTCTCTCTCTCTCTCTCTCTCTCTCTCTCTCTGTCTCTCCGTCTCTCTCTCTCCGTCTCTCTCACGCTGTCTGTTGTAATTAGGTCATGTTAAGACTGTATGACTCAGAGATTATGCATCTCTCACAGGAAGACTCCGTTGTTACCACCTTCTATGTGTTTCCTCTCTTCTTTTATTTTTCTTTCTCTGTCGACTTGACCGACAAAAAACAAGGTCTCAAAATATATCACACTGTCACAAGCATATTCTGATCGTGTCGGCTTATACACACACAAAAACAAACATATCCTTATTGTGTCGGCTTATACACACACACAGGTGTCAGGATGAAAAGGTAAGAGACACTCCTCCATCCACCCTCAATGAAAA
The DNA here is from genome assembly GCF_023373465.1 of Oncorhynchus keta. NCBI lineage: Eukaryota > Metazoa > Chordata > Actinopteri > Salmoniformes > Salmonidae > Oncorhynchus > Oncorhynchus keta. The sequence continues at coordinate 5,264,474 of NC_068433.1, forward strand.
CCACATCCTCAGGAAACATAGTTACGGTCTCCCTCCTCTCTATCTTTATCTCTCTCACTGTTGATCTATCTTTATCTCTCACTGTTCCTTCCTTCCTCGCCCTCTCTCTCTCATCCTCTCTTTCTCCTTTATTTCTCTTCTCTTTCTCTCCTCTCTTTCTCTCCCTCATCCTCTCTTTCTCCTTTATTTCTCTTCTCTTTCTCTCCTCTCTTTCTCTCTCTCTCTCCCTCATCCTCTCTCTCTCTCTTTCACTTACCCTCTCTCCCTCTATCTATCTCATTCTTTCTCTCTTATCCTCTCTCTCTTTCATTCTCTCATTATTTCTCCCTGTGTGTGTGTGTGTGTGTGTGTGTGTGTGTGTGTGTGTGTGTGTGTGTGTGTGTGTGTGTGTGTGTGTGTGTGTGTGTGTGTGTGTGTGTGTGTGTGTGTGTGTGTGTGTGTGTGTGTGTGTGCGTGTGTGCGTGTGTGCGTGTGTGCGTGTGTGTGCGTGAGTGCGTGAGTGCGTGAGTGCGTGAGTGCGTGAGTGCGTGAGTGCGTGTGTGAACCCTGTTGTTTACCGGAGTGAGGATCTCTAGGTTAGTCAGCTGACAGGAAGTCTCTACACAGACACACACCACTCTCTACCCAAAGAGACAGAGAGAGGAGAAGGAGGACAGGACCAGGGAATCCTCCGAATGAACCCCACCCCCTCGTTCCTTCATTCCCTCATTCCTTCCTTCTTTCATTCATTCATTCCTTCCTTCTTTCATTCATTCATTCCCTCCCTCCTTCCTTCATTCATTCATTCATTCATTCCCTCCTTCCTTCATTCCCTCCTTCCCTCATTCCTTCCTTCTTTCATTCCCTCATTCCTTCTTTCATTCCCTCATTCCTTCATTCATTCATTCCCTCATTCCCTCATTCCCTCCTTCCTTCATTCCCTCCTTCCTTCATTCCCTCATTCCTTCCTTCCCTCCTTCCTTCCTTCCCTCCTTCCTTCCTTCCCTCCTTCCTTCATTCCCTCCTTCCTTCATTCCCTCCTTCCTTCATTCCCTCCTTCCTTCATTCCCTCCTTCCTTTCCTCATTCCCTCCTTCCTTCCTTCATTCCCTCCTTCCTTATTTATATCCCTCATTAAAATGCATTATTTTCTGGATTATTTTGTTGTTATTCTGTCTCACTGTTCAAATAAACCATTAAAATTATAGACTGATCATTTATTTGTCAGTGGGCAAACGTACAAAATCAGCAGGAAAAGTACAAAAGTATGTGGACACCCCTTCAAATGAGTGGATTCGGCTTTTTCAGCCTTTGCTGACAGGTGTATAAAATTGAACAGCCAGTGACCCTTCATCATGCCATTATATTCATTATGTACCCATTACCTACCTCTTCAGGTTTGACGGGAACCTACCGAATAAGATCACCCATCAACCCTCGACAGGTCGGCACGCCTGAAGTGACGAGGTCGGTCAAGTTTCACCCAATAAACCCCATAAACATGTCATTGACCTAATTCCTGAAAATGAATTATTTTCAGAAGGTACAAAGTTATTTTTCCTCAGTACAGATTGGACGCTTGTCTAAATAACTAATTAACCAAAGGTCATGAAGGTCACGGGTAAGGTCTAACCGTTGCACATCCCCTACTGAGAATTATCTTATATTTTAATATAGTTTATATTTTATGCTGTCGTAAAACCAGTAAAAAGCTCATTTGTTTTCAGAAATATTGTGTGTCGCTGACAATAACAGATTAATTTTAAAAAAAGTATTGATTGGTGAAAATTGACTTACTGTCAGCCGCCGATCCAGGTAGTAACTGGTTCTCAGACTCAACCTGAAATATGGAAAAACATTTATTTTACAATAAACATCAATGACGTGTTATCAGACACATTTGCATTTTTCTACTTCTGTGACAGTAGAGGATCTCTGTTGATGACAACAATTATCAGATAGCTTTTTAGTTGTTACAATAACCCAACGGCCATTAACCCAACGGCCATTAACCCAACGGCCATTAACCCAACGGCCATTAACCCAACGGCCATTAACCCAACGGCCATTAACCCAACGGCCATTAACCCAACGGCCATTAACCCAACGGCCATTAACCCAACGGCCATTAACCCAACGGCCATTAACCCAACGGCCATTAACCCAACGGCCATTAACCCAACGGCCATTAACCCAACGGCCATTAACCCAACGGCCATTAACCCAACGGCCATTAACCCAACGACCATTAACCCAACGGCCATTAACCCAACGGCCATTAACCCAACGGCCATTAACCCAACGGCCATTAACCCAACGGCCATTAACCCAACGGCCATTAACCCAACGGCCATTAACCCAACGGCCATTAACCCAACGGCCATTAACCCAACGGCCATTAACCCAACGGCCATTAACCCAACGGCCATTAACCCAACGACCATTAACCCAACGGCTAACCCAACGGCCATTAACCCAACGGCCATTAACCCAACGGCCATTAACCCAACGGCCATTAACCCAACGGCTATTAACCCAACGACCATTAACCCAACGGCCATTAACCCAAACGGCCATTAACCCAACGGCCATTAACCCAACGGCCATTAACCCAACGGCTATTAACCCAACGGCCATTAACCAAACGGCCATTAACCAAACGGCCATTAACCCAACGACCATTAACCCAACGGCCATTAACCCAATGGCCATTAACCCAACGGCCATTAACCCAACGGCCATTAACCCAACGACCATTAACCCAACGGCTATTAACCCAACGGCCATTAACCCAACGACCATTAACCCAACGGCCATTAACCCAACGTCCATTAACCCAACGGCCAATAACCCAATGGCCATTAACCCAACGGCTATTAACCCAACGGCCAAATGCTCTATGACATTTTGAGAGACGTTTTTCAGAGGTATGAACGCAGTGATGGAACTTAAGGATTTAGTTGACTAGTCAGCTGCACTCGTAGACTGGGATTTCAGTGTGTCATACTAGTCAGCTGCACTCGTAGACTGGGATTTCAGTGTGTCATACTAGTCAGCTGCACTCGTAGACTGGGATTTCAGTGTGTCATACTAGTCAGATGCACTCGTAGACTGGGATTTCAGTGTGTCATACTAGCCAGCTGCACTCGTAGACTGGGATTTCAGTGTGTCATACTAGCCAGCTGCACTCGTAGACTGGGATTTCAGTGTGTCATACTAGTCAGATGCACTCGTAGACTGGGATTTCAGTGTGTCATACTAGCCAGCTGCACTCGTAGACTGGGATTTCAGTGTGTCATACTAGCCAGCTGCACTCGTAGACTGGGATTTCAGTGTGTCATACTAGCCAGCTGCACTCGTAGACTGGGATTTCAGTGTGTCATACTAGCCAGCTGCACTCGTAGACTGGGATTTCAGTGTGTCATACTAGCCAGCTGCACTCGTAGACTGGGATTTCAGTGTGTCATACTAGTCAGCTGCACTCGTAGACTGGGATTTCAGTGTGTCATACTAGTCAGCTGCACTCGTAGACTGGGATTTCAGTGTGTCATACTAGTCAGATGCACTCGTAGACTGGGATTTCAGTGTGTCATACTAGCCAGCTGCACTCGTAGACTGGGATTTCAGTGTGTCATACTAGCCAGCTGCACTCGTAGACTGGGATTTCAGTGTGTCATACTAGCCAGCTGCACTCGTAGACTGGGATTTCAGTGTGTCATACTAGCCAGCTGCACTCGTAGACTGGGATTTCAGTGTGTCATACTAGCCAGCTGCACTCGTAGACTGGGATTTCAGTGTGTCATACTAGCCAGCTGCACTCGTAGACTGGGATTTCAGTGTGTCATACTAGTCAGCTGCACTCGTAGACTGGGATTTCAGTGTGTCATACTAGCCAGCTGCACTCGTAGACTGGGATTTCAGTGTGTCATACTAGCCAGCTGCACTCGTAGACTGGGATTTCAGTGTGTCATACTAGCCAGCTGCACTCGTAGACTGGGATTTCAGTGTGTCATACTAGCCAGCTGCACTCGTAGACTGGGATTTCAGTCAAACCCAAGTAACATTCATTGCGATATTTAAAAAGAATAAATTCCACCGTCCTGACAGGCCAGATGGACACATGTTCTTCTTACCCGGTCTGAACAGTACTAGCCTCAGGCTAGGCGGATAGATTAGTTTACATCCCTGCATGCACGGCACCCAAAATATGACAAATGCGTATGAGGTCAACACCAAATACTGCAATTTCAAAATAACTATTGAACTGGCCTCTTCAAAATTCTCTACGAGTACAATTTGTGATGCGATGAGTAAAACAATCTACATGTCTTTCAGCAACAGTACCAGGATGGAGCAGAAGCTGGGAACGGAGGACATTTAAAAGACTGGCAGAAATATCCTTGCTTGAGGCACAGTTCAGAAATAATGTTCCCCCTCTAGATCCCAAATAGAGAAAGACCAATAGATGGGGACGCCAGGAGAGTAGAGAATGGGATCCTAATAAAAAATCTGAATGGGGTCAAAAGGTTAAAAATCACCAGATTTAAAAGTGTTAATAAATCATAACCCCTGAAAACAATAAACTGTCCTTCGGGGGGACAAACACAGACAGGAGGACTTCAAGGAGATCAGTTTCTTGCAGAAACTTTTTACACGGGGAGTCTTGTCATGAGTACGGCCACATGCTCTTTCAGGCCCTTGTGATCAACAAAAATATATAAGTAAAAAAAAAAAATGTATCTCCTTGTTTTTAAAGTATAAAAATAACTAAGCCAGCAGATAGTGACATGTAGAAAAAAGCCACAGGGTTTATCTTTGTTTTTTGCCAGATGTGCAATTGGGTCAACAGCGTCAACAAGTAAATAACAATAAAATATAAAACCATCTTCGCAGCATTGCAACCTGTGACCGTATAGTCACTAATTTTCAAACTTATAGACAAGGACAGAGATGCAGACTTACCATTCATCCTTTCAGCGTGATCACGGCACAGCTCTGCTACATGTGTGTGGTCTGTGTCTGTCTGTCTGTCTGTACGTACGTACGTGTGGGAGGGAGTTTCGTAGGAGCTGGGTTCGCTGTCGCTCTCTCAAAACCCCTGATCTCACCTCTGTGTGTGTCTGAATGAGACAAGGAGAGAGACAGAAACAGAGAGAGGGAGGTAGGGAGAGAGAGCCCTCTGATCTCTCACACACCTCGTCATTGCGATCCTGGAACAAAATGACATGAACACACACACACACACACACACACACACACAGAGAGAACAATCCACCACAGAGAAGCGGGCCCAGACTTCGAACACAGCTCTCGGTTTGACACAGCAACATCTGGCCTAGTCTCTCTCTGCTCCCTTACATCTCTCAGTTTGACATTTACTAGCCCGTTACCAACAACTTTATTAAGAGAACACTGCTGTGGAGTGCACTCAGACACTATATATATATATAAAAGTATAGCAATGGAGGTTTGTACAGCTACATCATACTGACACAGTACAATTTATCATCCAAAATACACTCAATGGTGTAAAGTACTCAAGTAAAAAAATACTTTAAAGTACTACTTGAGCAGTTTTTTTTGAGCGGGGGGGGTATCTGTATTTTACTAGTTATGTATTTTGGCAACTTTTACTTCACTATATTCCTCAATAAAGTAATGTAATTGTTTACTCCGTACATATTAAATGCTTCGCAGGACAGAAACGGTCCAATTGACAGGCTTGTCAAGAGAACATCCCTACTGCCTCTGATCTGGAGGAATCACTAAACACAAATGCTTGTAAAGTTTAGTTTGCAAATGATGTCTGGATGTTGGACTTTAGACGCTGGCTATAAGTAAATGTTTTTTTTTTTAAATCAATAAAAAAAAATAGTGCTGTCTAGTTTGCTTAATTTAATATTAGGAATTTTAAATGATTCATACTTCTACTTTTGATACTTGAATATTTTTTAAACCAAATATTTTTACTCAAGTGGTGTTTTACTGGGTCACTTGAGTCATTGTCTTTACATTTACTCAGGTATGACAATTGGGTACTTTGTTCCACCACTTACTACACTACGTGGTAACAGTTTGGGTTGAATGAAATGTGAATCTATTGATGAAGATGGTGAGGATGAAGATGTTTGAAATGTGCGAGATGTGACAGTAAGAGCAAGATGCATGTCATGACTGTGCACCGTGGCTCAGAAGGTGGTTGGGGCTGGTTTCAGACCGCCGGGGACGGCGTGCTAACTTAGGGGCGATCTGGTTCCCGGTATCTCCTCACCCCGACGGCAAGGTATTGAGAAATAAACCAAAATCTGAAAACCTAAAAAAAAAAAACATTTATAGGATACTGTTTCAGACAAGTATGAAAAACTAAAATACTACAATATTTTTGATGGGTTTGTACAGACTAACGGCCAAGAAAGAGTGAAAGGTATAGAGGGTCTATCAATACTTTGATAAGAGAGCAGTCGTAGAGTCCATCGGTCATTTGACTCTGAAAGATGGGAAGGGAAATGTTAATTGCAGTATCATGCCACATAATATTTATTTATAGACTTATTATGCCTGTTTAAACATTTTTTAGTTATCATTTTAAGATTGTGTATAAAGATGGACTCCTCCACGTAACAGGAACCTCATCACTAATCACTAGTGCCACATTGAGACGAACGCACGTGGGGGACGAACGCACGTGGGGGACGGACGCACGTGGCGGACGGACGCACGTGGGGGACGGACGCACGTGGGGGACGGACGCACGTGGGGGACGGACGCACGTGGGGGACGGACGCACGTGGGGGACGGACGCACTTGGGGGACGGACGCACGTGGGGGACGGACGCACTTGGGGGACGGACGCACGTGGGGGACGGACGCACGTGGGGGACGGACGCACGTGGGGGACGGACGCACGTGGGGGACGGACGCACGTGGGGGACGGACGCACGTGGGGGACGGACGCACTTGGGGGACGGACGCACGTGGGGGACGGACGCACTTGGGGGACGAACGCACGTGGGGGACGGACGCACTTGGGGGACGAACGCACGTGGGGGCATGAATTAAAATGATGAGGTGGTTTCCCAAACACAGATGAACCCTAATCCGGGATTAAAAAGCTTCTTAGTCCTGGACCATGTTTTACTATCATTATGATTTTAAAAATTACAAAAATATATAATTTACAGTATTAAAGCTGCACTAAAACACAGTATTTTACCAGATTCAAATATAATATTCATTATATATAATTTACAGTATTAAAGCTGCACTAAAACACAGTATTTTACCAGATTCAAATATAATATTCATTATATATAATTTACAGTATTAAAGCTGCACTAAAACACAGTATTTTACCAGATTCAAATATAATATTCATTATATATAATTTACAGTATTAAAGCTGCACTAAAACACAGTATTTTACCAGATTCAAATATAATATTCATTATATATAATTTACAGTATTAAAGCTGCACTAAAACACAGTATTTTACCAGATTCAAATATAATATTCATTATATATCATTTACAGTATTAAAGCTGCACTAAAACACAGTATTTTACCAGATTCAAATATAATATTCATTATATATCATTTACAGTATTAAAGCTGCACTAAAACACAGTATTTTACCAGATTCAAATATAATATTCATTATATATCATTTACAGTATTAAAGCTGCACTAAAACACTTAAGGTATTTTACAAGATTCAAATATAATATTATATATAATTATATAATTATATATATTTTACAGTAGATATTTTACCAGATTCAAATATTAAATTCATTCGATTTAATTTACAGTAGATATTTCACAAGAATAAAATATTGATATTTCATTTTACAGCAGATATTTTTTTACCAGATATTAAAAAATATAGTCAAAATACTCAAAGGATTTAGTTGTGCTTGAAACTCAACTCAGAACTCCTGGCTAAAACGATACAAACCCTTTTAATATTTTAAATGAATACATTATACATTCAATTGATGTGTGGGGGAGTAAACCCTAAACCTGGTAGATGTCGACGACAACATGAACCGCAGGTTAACGGGCCTCGCCTACATGTGGCTTTAGGAAAGATCACGCACAACACGACTGCCCTGAATCATCCACATTACTGCAAATACAGGCCTGCACACGACTGCCCTGAATCATCCACATTACTGCAAATACAGGCCTGAACACGACTGCCCTGAATCATCCACATTACTGCAAATACAGGCCTGCACACGACTGCCCTGAATCATCCACATTACTGCAAATACAGGCCTGCACACGACTGCCCTGAATCATCCACATTACTGCAAATACAGGCCTGCACACGACTGCCCTGAATCATCCACATTACTGCAAATACAGGCCTGCACACGACTGCCCTGAATCATCCACATTACTGCAAATACAGGCCTGCACACGACTGCCCTGAATCATCCACATTACTGCAAATACAGGCCTGCACACGACTGCCCTGAATCATCCACATTACTGCAAATACAGGCCTGCACACGACTGCCCTGAATCATCCACATTACTGCAAATACAGGCCTGCACACGACTGCCCTGAATCATCCACATTACTGCAAATACAGGCCTGCACACGACTGCCCTGAATCATCCACATTACTGCAAATACAGGCCTGCACACGACTGCCCTGAATCATCCACATTACTGCAAATACAGG
>NC_068433.1:5278142-5285642 GCF_023373465.1 Oncorhynchus keta
CTATACCATACATTACCATACTGTACCATACTATACCATACCGTACCATACTATACCATACCGTACCATACTATACCATACTATACCATACCATACCATACTGTACCATACTATACCATACCATACCATACTATACCATACCGTACCATACTATACCATACTATACCATACCATACCATACTGTACCATACTATACCATACCATACCATACTATACTGTACTATACCATACCGTACCATACTATACCATACCGTACCATACTATACCATACCGTACCATACTATACCATACTATACCATACCATACCATACTGTACCATACTATACCATACCATACTATACTGTACTATACCATACCGTACCATACTATACCATACTATACCATACTATACTATACTATACCATACCATACCATACTGTACCATACTATACCATACCATACTATACCATAATATACCATACCATACCATACTGTACCATACTATACCATACCATACTATACCATACTATACCACACTATACCATACTATACCATACTATACCATACTGTACTATACCATACTATACCATACCATACTGTACTATACCATACTATACCATACTATACCATACTATACCATACCATACTGTACTATACCATACTATACCATACCATAATATACTGTACTATACCATACTATACCATACTATACCATACTATACCATACCATACTATACTATACTACACTATACTGTACTATACCATACTATACCATACTATACCATACCATACTATACTATACTATACTATACCATACCATACTACCATACTATATCATACTATACCATACCATACTATACTATACTATACCATACTATACTATACCATACCATACTATACCATACTATACCATACTGTACCATACCATACTGTACCATACTATACCATACTATACTGTACCATACTGTACTGTACTGTACTATACCATACTATACCATACTATACCATACCATACTATACTATACCATACTGTACTATACCATACTATACTATACCATACCATACTATACCATACTATACCATACTGTACCATACCATACTGTACCATACTATACCATACTATACTGTACTATACCATACTGTACCATACTATACCATACTGTACCATACTATACCATACTATACCATACTATACCATACTGTACCATACTATACCATACTATACCGTACCATACTGTACCATACTATACCATACCATACTATACTGTACTATACCATACTATACCATACCATACTGTACCATACTATACCATACTATACCATACCATACTATACTGTACCATACCATACTATACTATACCATACTATACCATACTGTACCATACCATACTATACCATACTATACTGTACCATACTATACCATACTGTACCATACCATACTATACCATACTATACCGTACTATACTATACCATACTATACTGTACCATACCATACCATACTATACCATACCATACTATACCATACTATACCATACCATACTATACTATACCATACTATACTGTACCATACTATACTATACCATACTATACCATACTGTACCATACCATACTGTACCATACTATACTACATCATACTATAGCATACTATATTATACCATACTATACTATACCATACCATACTATACTATACCATACTATACCATACTATACCATACTATACCATACTATACCATACCATACCGTACCATACTATACCATACTATACTGTACCATACCATACCATACTATACCATACCATACTATACCATACCATACCATACTATACCATACTATACTATACCATACCATACTATACCATACTATACCATACCGTACCATACTATACCGTACCATACCATACTATACCATACTATACCATACTGTACTATACCATTCTATACCATACTATACCATACTATACCATACTATACTATACCATACCATACTATACCATACTGTACTATACCATTCTATACCATACTATACTATACTGTACCGTACCATACTATACTATACCATACTATACCATACTATACCATACCATACCATACCGTACCATACTGTACCATACCGTACCATACCATACCATACCATACTATACCATACCATACCATACTATACCATACTATACCATACTATACCATACTATACTGTACCATACCATACTATACCATACTATACTATACCATACTATACCATACTATACTATACCATACTATACCATACCATACTATACCATACTGTACTATACCATTCTATACCATACTATACTATACTGCACCGTACCATACTATACTATACCATACTATACCATACTATACCATACTATACCATACTATACCATACTATACTGTACCATACCATACTATACCATACTATACTGTACCATACCATACTATACCATACTATACTGTACCATACCATACTATACCATACTATACCATACCATACTGTACCATACTGTACCATACTGTACTATACTATACTGTACTATACTATAATATACTATACTGTACTATACTATACCATACTGTACTATACCATACTGCACTATACTATGATGTACTATACCATACTGTACTATACCATACTGCACTATACTATACTATACTGTACTATACCATACTGTACTATACCATACTGTACGATACTGTACCATACTGTACTATACCATACTGTACTATACTATACCATACTATACTATACCGTACTATACTATACTATACTGTACTATACTATACTGTACTATACTATACCGTACTATACTATACTCTACTATACTATACTATACTATACCATACCATACTATATCATACTATACCATACCATACTATACTATACTATACTATACCATACTATACTATACCATACCATACTATACCATACTATACCATACTGTACCATACCATACTGTACCATACTATACCATACTATACTGTACCATACTGTACTATACTGTACTATACCATACTATACCATACTATACCATACCATACTATACTATACCATACTATACTATACCATACTGTACTATACCATACTATACTATACCATACCATACTATACCATACTATACCATACTGTACCATACCATACTGTACCATACTATACCATACTATACTGTACTATACCATACTATACTATACCATACTATACTATACTATACCATACTATACCATACTATACCATACTATACCATACTGTACCATACTATACCATACTATACCATACTATACTATACCATACCATACTATACCATACTATACCATACTATACCATACCATACTGTACCATACTATACCATACTATACCATACTATACCATACCATACTATACTGTACCATACCATACTATACTATACCATACTATACCATACTGTACCATACCATACTATACCATACTATACTGTACCATACTATACCATACTGTACCATACCATACTATACCATACTATACCGTACTATACTATACCATACTATACTGTACCATACCATACCATACTATACCATACCATACTATACCATACTATACTATACCATACTATACTATACCATACTATACCATACTATACCATACTATACCATACTATACCATACCATACCGTACCATACTATACCATACTATACTGTACCATACCATACCATACTATACCATACCATACTATACCATACTATACCATACCATACTATACTATACCATACTATACTGTACCATACTATACTATACCATACTATACCATACTGTACCATACCATACTATACCATACTATACTATACCATACCATACTATACCATACTGTACTATACCATTCTATACCATACTATACTATACTGTACCGTACCATACTATACTATACCATACTATACCATACTATACCATACCGTACCATACCATACCGTACCATACTATACCATACCATACCGTACCATACCGTACCATTCCGTACCATACCATACCATACTATACCATACCATACCATACTATACCATACTATACTATACCATACCATACTATACTGTACCATACCATACTATACCATACTATACTATACCATACTATACCATACCATACTATACCATACTGTACTATACCATTCTATACCATACTATACTATACTGCACCGTACCATACTATACTATACCATACTATACCATACTATACCATACTATACCATACTATACCATACTATACTGTACCATACCATACTATACCATACTATACTGTACCATACCATACTATACCATACTATACTATACTGTACCATACCATACTATACCATACCATACTGTACCATACTGTACCATATAATACTATACTGTACCATACCATACTATACTGTACCATACCATACCATACTATACTGTACCATACTATACTATACTATACCATACTATACCATACCATACTATACCATACGGTACCATACTATACCATACTATACTGTACCATACCATACTATACCATACTATACTGTACCATACCATACTATACCATACTATACTATACTGTACCATACCATACTATACCATACTATACCATACCATACCATACTGTACCATACCATACTATACTGTACCAAACTATACCATACCATACTATACCATACCATACTGTACCATATAATACTATACTGTACCATACCATACTATACTGTACCATACCATACTATACTATACTGTACTGTACCATACCATACCATACCATACCATACCATACTATACTGTACCATACCATACTATACTGTACCATACCATACTATACTATACCATACCATACTATACTGTACCATACCATACTATACTATACCATACCATACCATACTGTACCATACCATACTGTACCATACCATACTATACTATACTATACTGTACCATACCATACTATACTATACCATACTATACTGTACCATACCATACTGTACCATACTATACCATACTATACTATACCATACTATACTGTACCATACCATACTGTACCATACCATACTATACTATACTATACCATACTATACTGTACCATACCATACTATACCATACTATACCATACCATACTATACTATACCATACTATACCATACTATACTGTACCATACCATACCATACCATACTATACCATACCATACTATACCATACTATACCATACCATACCATACCATACTATACTATACCATACCATACTACACCATACCATACTATACCATACCATACTATACTATACCATACCATACTATACTGTACCATACCATACCATACTATACCATACCATACCATACTATACTATACCATACCATACTATACCATACCATACTACACCATACCATACTATACCATACCATACTATACTATACCATACCATACCATACTATACCATACCATACTATACCATACCATACCATACCATACCATACCATACCATACCATACTACACCATACCATACTATACCATACCATACTATACTATACCATACCATACTATACCATACCATACTATACTATACTATACTATACTATACCATACCATACCATACTATACCATACTATACTATACTATACTATACCATACCATACCATACTATACTATACTTACTATACCATACCATACTATACTATACCATACCGTAGGTCACGTGTCAGTACACACACAGAGAGAATCGAGAGGAGGGGGGAGAGAGCGAGAGGAGGGGGGAGGTTGCTAGTGCAGGTTGCTAGTGCAGGTAGCTAGTGAATGATTGCTAGTCATTGTTTCTAGTGCAGGTTGCTAGTCAATGTTGCTAGTGAAGGTACTTAGTGCAGGGTGCTAGTCCGGGTTGCTAGTCAATGTTGCTAGTGCAGGTAGTTAGTGCAGGTTGTTAGTGCAGGTTTCTAGTCAATGTTGCTAGTTAAGGTAGTTAGTGCAGGTTGCTAGTCAATGTTGCTAGTGCAGGTAGTTAGTGCAGGTTGCTAGTCAATGTTGCTAGTGCAGGTAGTTAGTGCAGGTTGCTAGTCAATGTTGCTAGTGCAGGTTGCTAGTGCAGGTTGCTAGTCAATGTTGCTAGTGCAGGTTGATAGTCAATGTTGCTAGTGCAGGTTGCTAGTGCAGGTAGCTAGTGCAGGTTGCTAGTCAATGTTGCTAGTGCAGGTTGTTAGTGCAGGTTGCTAGTGCAGGTTGCTAGTCAATGTTGCTAGTGCAGGTTGATAATCAATGTTGCTAGTGCAGGTTGCTAGGGAAGGTAGCTAGTGAAAGTTGCTAGTCAATGTTGCTAGTAGGGGTTGCTAGTGGAGGTTGCTAGTCAATGTTTTTAGTAGAGGTTGCTGGGTGCAGGTTGTTAGTCAATGTTGCTAGTGCAGGTTGCTAGTCAATGTTGCTAGTGCAGGTTGCTAGTCAATGTTGCTAGTGCAGGTTGCTAGTGCAGGTTGGTAGTGCAGGTTGCTTGTCAATGTTTTTAGTAGAGGTTGCTGGGTGCAGGTTGCTAGTGCAGGTTGCTCGCGCAGGTTGGTAGTGCAGGTTGCTAGCGCAGGTTTGTCAGTGCAGGTTGCTAGTGCTTGTTGATAGCGCAGGTTGCTAGTCAATGTTGCTAGTGCAGGTTTGCTAGTGCAGGTTGCTAGTGCAGGTTTCTAGCGCAGGTTGGTAGCACAGGTTGCTAGTGCAGGTTTGCTCGTGCAGCTTTGCTCGTGCAGGTTGGTAGAGCATGTTGCTAGTGCATGTTGCTAGCGCAGGTTGGTAGCGCAGGTTGCTAGTGCAGGTTTGCTCGTGCAGGTTGGTAGAGCATGTTGCTAGCGCATGTTGCTAGTGCATGTTGGTAGCGCAGGTTTGCTCGTGCAGGTTGGTAGAGCATGTTGCTAGCGCAGGTTGGTAGCGCAGGTTGGTAGCGCAGGTTGCTAGTGCAGGTTGCTAGTGCAGGTTTGCTCGTGCAGGTTGGTAGAGCAAGTTGCTAGCGCAGGTTGCTAGTGCTAGGGTTGGTAGAGCAAGTTGCTAGCAGAGGTTGGTAGAGCAAGTTGCTAGTGCATGTTGCTAGCGCAGGTTGGTAGAGCAAGTTGCTAGCGCATGTTGCTAGTGCAGGTTGGTAGAGCAAGTTGCTAGCGCATGTTGCTAGCGCAGGTTGGTAGAGCAAGTTGCTAGCGCATGTTGCTAGCGCAGGTTGGTAGAGCAAGTTGCTAGCGCATGTTGCTAGCGCAGGTTGGTAGAGCAAGTTGCTAGCGCATGTTGCTAGTGCAGGTTTGCTCGTGCAGGTTGGTAGAGCAAGTTGCTAGCGCAAGTTGCTAGTGCAGGTTTGCTCGTGCAGGTTGGTAGAGCAAGTTGCTAGCGCATGTTGCTAGCGCAGGTTGGTAGAGCAAGTTGCTAACGCATGTTGCTAGCGCAGGTTGGTAGAGCAAGTTGCTAGCGCATGTTGCTAGTGCTAGGGTTGTAGCTTTTAACTAGCCTTCTCAGTTAAAACATATGAATAAAACAGGATACATGTTCAGGTCACAGTCAAAACAAAGGAAACGCTAAGTAATGTGAAAGG
>NC_068433.1:5293142-5313142 GCF_023373465.1 Oncorhynchus keta
GAGGCAGGTAGACTAGTGGTTAGAGTGTAGAGGTGGCAGGTAGCCTAGTGGTTAGAGTGTAGAGGAGGCAGGTAGGCTAGTGGTTAGAGTGTAGAGGAGGCAGGTAGACTAGTGGTTAGAGTGTAGAGGAGGCAGGTAGACTAGTGGTTAGAGTGTAGAGGTGGCAGGTAGCCTAGTGGTTAGAGTGTAGAGGTGGTAGGGTAGCCTAGTGGTTAGAGTGTAGAGGTGGCAGGTAGCCTAGTGGTTAGAGTGTAGAGGAGGCAGGTAGACTAGTGGTTAGAGTGTAGAGGAGGCAGGTAGACTAGTGGTTAGAGTGTAGAGGTGGCAGGTAGCCTAGTGGTTAGAGTGTAGAGGAGGCAGGTAGACTAGTGGTTAGAGTGTAGAGGAGGCAGGTAGACTAGTGGTTAGAGTGTAGAGGCGGCAGGGTAGCCTAGTGGTTAGAGTGTAGAGGCGGCAGGGTAGCCTAGTGGTTAGAGCGTTGGACTAGTAACCGAAAGGTTGCAAGTTCGAATCCCCGAGCTGACAAGGTACAAATCTGTCGTTCTGCCCCCTGAACGAGGCAGTTAACCAACTAGGCCGTCATTGAAAATAAGAATCTGTTATTTAACTGACTTGCCTGGTTAAATAAAGGTTAAATTTAAAAAATGTTTAAAATGTCTCTCAGGTCAGCTTTCGTCATTCAAATCTTTTCCTTAAAATGTAAATTATTCCACAATACTGACCACGGATCAGCTCCTGAGAGAGATAGTATCACATATTGGCAGCTTATTGTAACGCTTACACTATAATAACGCACTAAGTCTAGATTTAGCACATCATTGCATACGTTAGGCTACACATCAGGACATATATACACATATATACACATCAGGAAATATATACACATCAGGACATATATACACATCAGGAAATATATACACATATATACACGTCAGGACATATATACACATATATACACATCAGGAAATATATACACATCAGGAAATATATACACATCAGGACATATACACATCAGGACATATATACACATATATACACATCAGGACATATATACACATCAGGACATATATACACATCAGGAAATATATACACATCAGGACATATATACACATCAGGACATATATACACATCAGGAAATATATACACATCAGGAAATATATACACATCAGGACATATATACACATATATACACATATATACACATCAGGAAATATATACACATCAGGATATATAGACACATCAGGACATATATACACATCAGGAAATATATACACATCAGGACATATATACACATCAGGACATATATACACATATATACACATCAGGACATATACACATCAGGACATATATACACATATATACACATCAGGACATACATACACATCAGGACATATATACACATCAGGACATATATACACATCAGGTCATATATACACATATATACACATCAGGACATATATACACATCAAGAAATATATACACATATATACACATCAGGACATATATACACATCAGGAAATATATACACATATATACACATCAGGACATATATACACATGAGGACATATACACACATATATACACATCAGGACATATATACACACATATATACACATCAGGACATATATACACATCAGGACATATATGCACATCAGGACATATATACACATATATACACATCAGGACATATATACACATATACACACATCAGGACATATATACACATATATACACATCAGGACATATATACACATCAGGACATATATACATCAGGACATATATACACATATATACACATCAGGACATATATACACATATATACACATCAGGACATATATACACATCAGGACATATATACACATATATACACATCATGACATATATACACATCAGGACATATACACACATATATACACATCAGGACATATATACACATATATACACATCAGGACATATATACACATCAGGACATATATACACATCAGGACATATATACACATCAGGACATATATACACATATATACACATATATACACATCAGGACATATATACACATCAGGACATATATACACATCAGGACGTATATACACATCAGGACATATATACACATATATACACATCAGGACATATATACACATCAGGACATATATACACATATACACACATCAGGACATATATACACATAAGGACATATATACACATATATACACATCAGGACATATATACACATCAGGACATATACACACATATATACACATCAGGACATATATACACATCAGGACATATATACACATCAGGACATATATACACATCAGGACATATATACACATCAAGACATATATACACATCAGGACATATACACACATCAAGACATATATACATATCAGGACATATATACACATAAGGACATATATACACATCAGGACATATATACACATCAGGACATATATACACATCAGGACATATATACACACATCAGGACATATATACACATATATACACATCAGGACATATATACACATCAGGACATATATACACATATATACACATCAGGACATATATACACATCAGGACATATATACACATATATACACATCAGGACATATATACACATCAGGACATATATACACATATATACACATCAGGACATATATACACATCAGGACATATATACACATCAGGACATATATACACATATATACACATCAGGACATATATACACATCAGGACATATATACACATCAGGACATATATACACATCAGGACATATATACACATCAGGACATATATACACATATATACACATCAGGACATATATACACATCAGGACATATATACACATCAGGACATATATACACATCAGGACATATATACAGATCAGGAAATATATACACATCAGGACATATATACACATCAGGACATATATACACATCAGGACATATATACACATCAGGACATATATACACATATATACACATTAGGACATATATACACATCAGGACATATATTTAGGCAAAAAGGATTATATAATAATATATGCCATTTAGCTGACGCTTTTATCCAAAGCGACTTACAGTCATGTGTGCATACATTCTACGTATGGGTGGTCCCGGGAATCGAACCCACTACCCTGCCGTTACAAGCGCCATGCTCTACCAACTGAGCTACAGAAGGACGGTAGGTAGCCAAAATAGCTAAATAAAACTACATTGAATGAACATAAGTCGCTCTGGATAAGAGCGTCTGCTAAATGACTTAAATGTAAATGTAAAACATGACATTAGGCTGATTTATGTAAATGCAGTCGTCTCGGGTTTTCATCTTGAAACATATTGTTTTCCTTCTCTTGTTTGTAACAATTGCAAAGACACTGGCAACTTCGCATTTGTAGTCAACTTCATCGTGAAGTTCTCAGCGGTCACCACAGACAAATAAACATCTGGATTCTTTGTTTAACAGAGATGTCGTGTGTAATAAAGGAGAAAACACATCCAACTACACAACGTTCAACCAGAGGACGTCAGGACGTGATTTAGATTGTCAGGACGTGACTTAGATTGTCAGGACGTGATTTGGATTGTCAGGACGTGATTTGGATTGTCAGGACGTGATTTGGATTGTCAGGACGTGATTTGGATTGTCAGGACGTGATTTGGATTGTCAGGACGTGATTTGGATTGTCAGGACGTGATTTAGATTGTCAGGACGTGATTTGGATTGTCAGGACGTGATTTAGATTGTCAGGACGTGATTTGGATTGTCAGGACGTGATTTGGATTGTCAGGACGTGATTTGGATTGTCAGGACGTGATTTGGATTGGTCTGAGGTCGTCGATAAATACCCAGCGTTTCCAAGTGCAACTTTAGTAACGATGGTTTCTGGAAACAGCTCAAAGATTTAACCATGCTCCTTAGCAGAATTCTAACGATTAACTTAGCATTAAGATACTTCTGGGAAACCAGGCGCTGGGCAGTCTGGAGTCATGAGACGGTCGCAAGACACTCAGCGCCGCTTCGGACTGACTGGGCAAATTACAACCACAAGAAAACACGTCCTGACAATCTAAGTCACTTCCTGACAATCTAAATCACGTCCTGACAATCTAAGTCACGTCCTGACAATCTAAATCACGTCCTGACAATCTAAGTCACGTCCTGACAATCTAAATCACGTCCTGACAATCTAAATCACGTCCTGACAATCTAAGTCACGTCCTGACAATCTAAGTCACGTCCTGACAATCTAAATCACGTCCTGACAATCTAAGTCACGTCCTGACAATCTAAGTCACGCCCTGACAATCTAAATCACGCCCTGACAATCTAAGTCACGCCCTGACAATCTAAGTCACGCCCTGACAATCTAAGTCACGCCCTGACAATCTAAATCACGCCCTGACAATCCAAATCACGCCCTGACAATCTAAGTCACGCCCTGACAATCTAAGTCACGCCCTGACAATCTAAGTCACGCCCTGACAGTCTAAATCACGTCCTGACAGTCTAAATCACGTCCTGACAATCCAAATCACGTCCTGACAATCTAAATCACGTCCTGACAATCTAAGTCACGTCCTGACAATCTAAGTCACGTCCTGACAGTCTAAATCACGTCCTGACAATCCAAATCACGTCCTGACAATCTAAATCACGTCCTGACAATCTAAGTCACGTCCTGACAATCTAAGTCACGTCCTGACAATCTAAGTCACGTCCTGACAATCTAAGTCACGTCCTGACAATCTAAATCACGTCCTGACAATCTAAGTCACGTCCTGACAATCTAAGTCACGTCCTGACAATCTAAATCACGTCCTGACAATCTAAATCACGTCCTGACAATCTAAGTCACGTCCTGACAATCTAAATCACGTCCTGACAATCTAAATCACGTCCTGACAATCTAAGTCACGTCCTGACAATCTAAGTCACGTCCTGACAATCTAAATCACGTCCTGACAATCTAAATCACGTCCTGACAATCTAAGTCACGTCCTGAGAATCTAAATCACGCCCTGACAATCTAAATCACGTCCTGACAATCTAAGTCACGTCCTGACAATCTAAATCACGTCCTGACAATCTAAATCACGTCCTGACAATCTAAATCACGTCCTGACAATCTAAATCACGTCCTGACAATCTAAATCACGTCCTGACAATCTAAATCACGTCTATTGCTAGAAGCCTCTGTTCATTTCCTTTAATTTGACTCTAATGTGGTGGTTAAAGACATCAAGGACAGAGATCTGGCAGAGAGGACCCTGGTTCCACCAGTATGATCTACTACATTACCCATAATGCTGTGTGTATGATGTCCTGTTTTATCCGGCAGAGAGGACCCTGGTTCCACCAGTATGATCTACTACATTACCCATAATGCTGTGTGTATGATGTCCTGTTTTATCCGGCAGAGAGGACCCTGGTTCCACCAGTATGATCTACTACATTACCCATAATGCTGTGTGTATGAATACCTCACCTTTGATTCCCTTGTCGTGGTTGAAGGCGTCCAGGTCAGCGATCTGATAGAGAGGACCCTGATTCCACCAGTTCATCTCAGGTATGGGTTTACACCTGGGGGCCTGGACGATGATCACTATGGCCCCAGCCAGCATCCCCACCCAGCCCAACCAAAACAAGACCAGGAGCACCCAGCGTGTCCTCACCCACCTGGAGGGAAGAGAGAGGAGGAGGAGAGGGGAGGAAATAGGGTAAAATAAGTTTCAATTGTATACTGAACAAAAAATATAAACACAATATAGTGTTGGTCTTATTTTCCATGAGCTGAAATACGAGTCCAGCCATTTTCCATAGGCACAAAAAGATTATTTCTCTCAAATGTTGTGCATAAATCTGTTTACATTCCTGTTAGTGAGCATTTCTCCTTTGCCAATTATGCTGATTAAACAGCCTAATTATTACACTGACTAAACAGCCTAATTATTACACAGGTGCACCTTGTGCTGGAGACAAAAGGCCACTAAAATGTGCAGTTTTGTCACACAACACAATGCCACAGATGTCTCAAGTTTTGAGGGAGCGTCCAATTGGCACGCTGACTGCAGGAATGTTCACCAGAGCTGTTGTCAGATAATTGACGGTTCATTTCACAACCATAAGCCGCCTCTCCAACGTCGTTTTAGATCATTGGTCAGTCCGTCCAACCGAACTCACAACCGCAGATCACATGTAACCATGCCAACCCAGGACCTCCACATCCAGCTTCTTCACCTGCAGGATTGTCTGAGGTGGTGAAGGGGGGTCCCAAGTTGGCTGGGTGGGTCCCAAGTGGGTGGGCCTGGCTCCCAAGTGGGTGGGCCTGGCTCCCAAGTGGGTGGGCCTGGCTCCCAAGTGGGTGGGCCTGGCTCCCAAGTGGGTGGGCCTGGCTCCCCAGTGGGTGGGCCTGGCTCCCAAGTGGGTGGGCCTGGCACCCAAGTGGGTGGGCCTGGCTCCCCAGTGGGTGGGCCTGGCTCCCCAGTGGCTGGGCCTGGCTCCCCAGTGGGTGGGCCTGGCTCCCCAGTGGCTGGGCCTGGCTCCCCAGTGGCTGGGCCTGGCTCCCCAGTGGGTGGGCCTGGCTCCCCAGTGGGTGGGCCTGGCTCCCCAGTGGGTGGGCCTGGCTCCCAAGAGGGTGGGCCTGGCTCCCAAGTGGGTGGGCCTGGCTCCCAAGTGGGTGGGCCTGGCTCCCCAGTGGGTGGGCCTGGCTCCCCAGTGGCTGGGCCTGGCTCCCAAGTGGGTGGGCCTGACTCCCAAGTGGGTGGGCCTGGCTCCCCAGTGGGTGGGCCTGGCTCCCAAGTGGGTGGGCCTGGCTCCCAAGTGGGTGGGCCTGGCTCCCCAGTGGGTGGGCCTGGCTCCCAAGTGGGTGGGCCTGGCACCCAAGTGGGTGGGCCTGGCTCCCCAGTGGGTGGGCCTGGCTCCCAAGTGGGTGGGCCTGGCTCCCCAGTGGGTGGGCCTGGCTCCCCAGTGACTGGGCCTGGCTCCCCAGTGACTGGGCCTGGCTCCCCAGTGGCTGGGCCTGGCTCCCCAGTGGCTGGGCCTGGCTCCCCAGTGGGTGGGCCTGGCTCCCAAGTGGGTGGGCCTGGCTCCCAAGTGGGTGGGCCTGGCTCCCAAGTGGGTGGGCCTGGCTCCCAAGAGGGTGGGCCTGGCTCCCAAGTGGGTGGGCCTGGCTCCCAAGTGGGTGGGCCTGGCTCCCAAGTGGGTGGGCCTGGCTCCCAAGAGGGTGGGCCTGGCTCCCCAGTGGCCGGGCCTGGCTCCCCAGTGGCTGGGCCTGGCTCCCCAGTGGCTGGGCCTGGCTCCCCAGTGGGTGGGCCTGGCTCCCCAGTGGGTGGGCCTGGCTCCCCAGTGGCTGGGCCTGGCTCCCAAGTGGGTGGGCCTGGCTCCCAAGTGGGTGGGCCTGGCTCCCAAGTGGGTGGGCCTGGCTCCCCAGTGGCTGGGCCTGGCTCCCAAGTGGGTGGGCCTGGCTCCCCAGTGGCTGGGCCTGGCTCCCCAGTGGCTGGGCCTGGCTCCCCAGTGGGTGGGCCTGGCTCCCAAGTGGGTGGGCCTGGCTCCCCAGTGGGTGGGCCTGGCTCCCCAGTGGGTGGGCCTGGCTCCCCAGTGGGTGGGCCTGGCTCCCCAGTGGCTGGGCCTGGCTCCCCAGTGGCTGGGCCTGGCTCCCCAGTGGCTGGGCCTGGCTCCCCAGTGGGTGGGCCTGGCTCCCCAGTGGCTGGGCCTGGCTCCCCAGTGGCTGGGCCTGGCTCCCCAGTGGCTGGGCCTGGCTCCCCAGTGGGTGGGCCTGGCTCCCCAGTGGGTGGGCCTGGCTCCCCAGTGGGTGGGCCTGGCTCCCCAGTGGGTGGGCCTGGCTCCCCAGTGGTTGGGCCTGACTCCCCAGTGGCTGGGCCTGGCTCCCCAGTGGCTGGGCCTGGCTCCCCAGTGGGTGGGCCTGGCTCCCCAGTGGCTGGGCCTGGCTCCCCAGTGGCTGGGCCTGGCTCCCCAGTGGGTGGGCCTGGCTCCCCAGTGGCTGGGCCTGGCTCCCCAGTGGGTGGGCCTGGCTCCCCAGTGGCTGGGCCTGGCTCCCCAGTGGCTGGGCCTGGCTCCCCAGTGGGTGGGCCTGGCTCCCCAGTGGGTGGGCCTGGCTCCCCAGTGGGTGGGCCTGGCTCCCCAGTGGCTGGGCCTGGCTCCCCAGTGGGTGGGCCTGGCTCCCCAGTGGGTGGGCCTGGCTCCCCAGTGGGTGGGCCTGGCTCCCCAGTGGTTGGGCCTGGCTCCCCAGTGGCTGGGCCTGGCTCCCCAGTGGCTGGGCCTGGCTCCCCAGTGGGTGGGCCTGGCTCCCCAGTGGTTGGGCCTGGCTCCCCAGTGGCTGGGCCTGGCTCCCCAGTGGGTGGGCCTGGCTCCCCAGTGGGTGGGCCTGGCTCCCCAGTGGGTGGGCCTGGCTCCCCAGTGGGTGGGCCTGGCTCCCCAGTGGCTGGGCCTGGCTCCCCAGTGGCTGGGCCTGGCTCCCAAGTGGCTGGGCCTGGCTCCCCAGTGGGTGGGCCTGGCTCCCCAGTGGGTGGGCCTGGCTCCCCAGTGGGTGGGCCTGGCTCCCCAGTGGGTGGGCCTTGGAGGGTGTAGGCTGTGCCTCTGCCCAGTCATGTGAAATCCATAGATTAGGGCCTAATGAATTTCCTTCAATTGTTTGATTTTCTTTTATGAACTGTAACTTAATATAATATTTTAAATTGTTGTATGTTCCATTTATATTTTTGTTCAATATACATAACTACATTGTATATTAAGCTAATTGATTTCTAGCAACATTAAGTTGAATTTTTAGATAGTTACCGTTTTTTTTTTTTAGTATAAGATAACAACAACCAACCCCCTAACTTACCCGGGTGTGCCAGCGACTTTCATGAGCTCTTCCTTCGACAGCCCGGTAAACTTAACATCCTCCTCCGGTACCTTCTGCTTCAAGTTTCCGTTTTTCTCAGCCCCCGGTCCGTCGCCGGTCATCGGTAGTTTCTCCTGGTCCAACTCGTTCAACTCAACATCCTTCATATCGACCTCGGTGTCCTTACTCATGTTCGGGAAGGTTTTCTTTTTGCCTGTCGAAAAAATTGAGTAGTGTCGAAATTATTTTAGTCAAGTTCACCTTCAATTAAATAGAAACGGTGTGCATATCCCCCGAATGAAGGACACAAAGTAGGCTACACTTCCCCAACCTTAGTCTCAAAGACGTTCATATCCATTTTAAATACTTTTTTTTCCGACAAACAAAATGCAGTTTTTTATTTGTTGCTTTCCTGACAAATGTTAATTTGTGAAAAGTAGCCAACTCAATTCATTTTTATATTGCCGTGATTTATCTGTAGGGCGGCCACAGTACTTATGTAAATGGTTTTGTTAATAAACTAAACGAACTTGTCAGTTGATGATAATGGTGTCCGTATTATTACCTGCTTATAAAATAGACTCCGTTGAGTTAGCACCAGGCAGTTAGTTATCTGTCTACTTCCAGCCACTTGTTCCGACCACTCTCCCCACTGTCTAATGTCTTACAGCGTCACAGACTCGCGTTTATTTATAAGGTCGCGTCTCCGCCCACAACTTAAGGACACACCAATAGGAACCTTTGAAAGTAGAGTTTACCGTTTGATTGGCGTACCGCATCACACTTTAAAACACCCTTCCGCGTGACTTGGTTGGAATGTATCGAGCAAGCCGCAGGAGCTGGATATTTAAGCCCCTTTCAAGCATTTTGGAATCAGAGAAAATTGTGAGAAAAACACGACGTTGTGAAGTTACAAGACAGACAGTACACACTTTGAATCTTAGTCATTTTGTATGGCCCGCGGTGATTTTAACATGGAAATATTGGTTCGGCAAACTCAATTAAAAAAGGTTATTTATGTGTAACGAAACCAGTACATCCCACTGGCTAGACAGCAATACCAGAAATTAGCTTTGAGCCACACACGTGAACGTTATAACATTTTGGTTATGATCAGTGAATGGCAACTTTCCAAACTCTTACTGCGCTGAAGACCAAGGTAGTCCAGCACACTTGTGTAAAGCAAACTCTTGGCCGCAGGAAGCAGGGGTAAATTGGGGTGCTGGAATAATGTTGCCAAAATTAGAAAATAAAAATATGATATTCCCCAAAGTATCCTACTGTCTGAACAGACATTAAACAGGCACGCCCAATTTTTCAGCTTTTGATTTGTTAAAAAAGTTTGAAATATCCAATAAATGTCGTTCCACTTCATGATTGTGTCCCACTTGTTGTTGATTCTTCACAAAAAAATACAGTTTTATATCTTTATGTTTGAAGCCTGAAATGTGGCAAAAGGTCGCAAAGTTCAAGGGGGCCGAATACTTTCGCAAGGCACTGTATATCGACGTAACCTGAAAGGCCGCTCAGCAGGGAGGAAGCCAAAACACACAGCGTTGTATTTGCCTGCAATGACAACAAACTCAGTCGGATGATGCTGTGACACACCACCCCAGACCATGACGGACCCTCCACCTCCAAATCGATCCCGCTCCAGAGTACAGGCCTCGGTGTAACGCTCATTCCTTTGGCAATGAACGCGAATCCGACCATCACCCCTGGTCCTTCTGTAGCTCAGTTGGTAGAGCATGGCGCTTGTAACGCCAGGGTAGTGGGTTCGATTCCCGGGACCACCCATACGTAGAATGTATGCACACATGACTGTAAGTCGCTTTGGATAAAAGCGTCTGCTAAATGGCATATATTATTATATATTATTATATATTAGTGAGACCAAACCGTGACTCGTCAGTGAAGAGTACTTTCTGCCAGTCCTGTCTGGTCCAGCGACGATGGGTTTGTGCCCATAGGCAACGTTGTTGCCGTTGATGTCTGGTGAGGACCTGCTTTACAACTGTCCTGTCAGCTGTCCTGTCTCCCTGTAGCTCTGTCTTAGGCACCTCACAGTACGAACATTGCAATTTATTGCCCTGGCCACTTCTGCAGTCCTCATGCCTCCTTGCAGCATGCCTAAGGCACGTTCAAGCAGGTGAGCAGGGACCCTGGGAGTCTTTCTTTTGGTGTTTTTCAGAGTCAGTAGAAAGGCCTCTTTAGTGTCCTAAGTTTTCATAACTGTGACCTTGATTGCCTACCGTCTGTAAGCTGTTAGTGTCTTAACGACCGTTCCACAGGTGCATGTTCATTAATGGTTTATGGTTCATTGAACAAGCATGGGAAACAGTGTTTAAACCCTTTACAATGAAGATCTGTGAAGTTATTTGGATTTTTAAGAATTATCTTTGAAAGACAGGGTCCTGAAAAAGGGACGTTTCTTTTCATGCCGAATTTAGTTTATAGCTATAGTTTTTCAAGCAGTAGGCATTTTAGAATTCAATGTGGATTGGAGCTTTGTAGTTACGTGATGACATCACATGCCTCACGTACCTTAAAAATTATTCAACATTATCATTATCGTTTGTCACAATAAAGAAAGTTTGACAAAAGAAAAATACGTCAAACGGAGGAATGTGCCGTTTCAGAGGAATATGCCGTTTCAGAGGAATATGTCGTTTCAGAGGAATATGTCGTTTCAGAGGAATATGTCGTTTCAGAGGAATATGTCGTTTCAGAGGAATATGTCGTTTCAGAGGAATATGTCGTTTCAGAAGAATATGTCATTTCAGAAGAATCTGCTGTTTCAGAAGAATATGTCGTTTCAGAAGAATATGTCGTTTCAGAGGAATATGTCGTTTCAGAGGAATATGTCGTTTCAGAAGAATATGTCGTTTCAGAAGAATATGTCGTTTCAGAAGAATATGCCGTTTCAGAGGAATATGTCGTTTCAGAAGAATATGTCGTTTCAGAAGAATATGCTGTTTCAGAAGAATATGTCGTTTCAGAGGAATATGCTGTTTCAGAAGAATATGTCGTTTCAGAAGAATATGTCGTTTCAGAGGAATATGCCGTTTCAGAGGAATATGTCGTTTCAGAGGAATATGTCGTTTCAGAGGAATATGTCGTTTCAGAGGAATATGCCGTTTCAGAGGAATATGTCGTTTCAGAAGAATATGTCGTTTCAGAAGAATATGTCGTTTCAAAGGAATATGCCGTTTCAGAGGAATATGTCGTTTCAGAGGAATATGTTGTTTCAGAGGAATATGTCGTTTCAGAGGAATATGCCGTTTCAGAAGAATATGTCGTTTCAGAAGAATATGTCGTTTCAGAAGAATATGCCGTTTCAGAAGAATATGCCGTTTCAGAAGAATATGTCATTTCAGAGGAATATGTCGTTTCAGAGGAATATGTCGTTTCAGAGGAATATGTCGTTTCAGAGGAATATGTCGTTTCAGAGGAATATGTCGTTTCAGAAGAATATGTTGTTTCAGAAGAATATGTCGTTTCAGAGGAATATGCCGTTTCAGAGGAATATGTCGTTTCAGAAGAATATGTCGTTTCAGAAGAATATGTCGTTTCAGAGGAATATGCCGTTTCAGAAGAATATGCCGTTTCAGAGGAATATGTCGTTTCAGAGGAATATGCCGTTTCAGAAGAATATGCCGTTTCAGAGGAATATGTCGTTTCAGAGGAATATGTCGTTTCAGAGGAATATGTCGTTTCAGAGTAATATGTAGTTTCAGAGGAATATGTCGTTTCAGAGGAATATGCCGTTTCAGAGGAATATGTAGTTTCAGAAGAATATGTCGTTTCAGAGGAATATGTCGTTTCAGAGGAATATGTCGTTTCAGAGGAATATGTCGTTTCAGAGGAATATGTAGTTTCAGAGGAATATGCCGTTTCAGAGGAATATGTCGTTTCGGAGGAATATGCCGTTTCAGAGGAATATGTCGTTTCAGAAGAATATGTCGTTTCAGAGGAATATGTCATTTCGGAGGAATATGTCGTTTCAGAAGAATATGTCGTTTCAGAAGAATATGTCGTTTCAGAGGAATATGTCGTTTCAGAAGAATATGCCTTTTCAGAGGAATATGTCGTTTCAGAGGAATATGTCGTTTCAGAAGAATATGTCGTTTCAGAGGAATATGTCGTTTCGGAGGAATATGTCGTTTCAGAGGAATATGTCGTTTCAGAAGAATATGTCGTTTCAGAGGAATATGTCGTTTCAGAAGAATATGTAGTTTCAGAAGAATATGTCGTTTCAGAGGAATATGTCGTTTCAGAGGAATATGTTGTTTCAGAGGAATATGTCGTTTCAGAAGAATATGTCGTTTCAGAGGAATATGTCGTTTCAGAAGAATATGTCGTTTCAGAAGAATATGTCGTTTCAGAGGAATATGTCGTTTCAGAAGAATATGCCGTTTCAGAGGAATATGTCGTTTCAGAGGAATATGTCGTTTCAGAAGAATATGTCGTTTCAGAGGAATATGTCGTTTCAGAGGAATATGTTGTTTCAGAGGAATATGTCGTTTCAGAAGAATATGTCGTTTCAGAAGAATATGTCGTTTCAGAGGAATATGTCGTTTCAGAAGAATATGTTGTTTCAGAGGAATATGTCGTTTCAGAAGAATATGTCGTTTCAGAGGAATATGTCGTTTCAGAGGAATATGTCGTTTCAGAGGAATATGTCATTTCAGAGGAATATGTCGTTTCAGAAGAATATGTCGTTTCAGAAGAATATGTCGTTTCAGAGGAATATGTCGTTTCAGAAGAATATGTTGTTTCAGAGGAATATGTCGTTTCAGAAGAATATGTCGTTTCAGAGGAATATGTCGTTTCAGAGGAATATGTCGTTTCAGAGGAATATGTCGTTTCAGAAGAATATGCCGTTTCAGAGGAATATGTCGTTTCAGAGGAATATGTCGTTTCAGAAGAATATGTCGTTTCAGAGGAATATGTCGTTTCAGAGGAATATGTTGTTTCAGAGGAATATGTCGTTTCAGAAGAATATGTCGTTTCAGAGGAATGTGTCGTTTCAGAGGAATATGCCGTTTCAGAGGAATATGCCGTTTCAGAGGAATATGTAGTTTCAGAGGAATATGCCGTTTCAGAGGAATATGCCGTTTCAGAAGAATATGCCGTTTCCATTACACATGTCACAAAGATTTGTTTTGAGGCATTGCTTTCGTTTAATTAACAAATAATTAATTCAGTTTCAAAGGGAAACTTGCCCCGTGTCTGCAGCGAACTCTGGTCGTAGTGTAGGTCTAATGAAACAGGCAGGATATCACACCTTCTCCCACTCCCCCACTCCGGTGCTCGAGGGAGCCAGCTGGCCCATCAGGCTCACCCAGGTGGGAAACGCCGGGTGGCGCCCCTAGAGGGGGAAGTACTGTCAAGCCTTCTCCCACTGCCCCACTCCGGTGCTCGAGGGATCCAGGCGGCCCATCATTACACACACCTGTCACCATCGTTACACGCATCAGCGCTTCATGGGTCTCACCTGGACTCTAATACCTTATTGATTGCCTCCCCAATATCTGTCACTTCCTCAGTTTGATCCCCGTGTCTGCATTGATGTCGTTTTGTTCCCCTTGTCCAGACACTGTCCTTGTTTTATTTATCTTCCGTTATTTATTAAATATTCACCCCCTGTACTTGCTTCTCGTCTCCTAGCGTCTGTCCTCATAGAATGCAGACACCAATATTGGAAGCATCAGGGAGATTTTTTTTTTGTTGGGGTTGGTGATGTCGGAACCGGGGATGCCTCTCAGCTGGATCGAGGTTTTTCTTGCCTCGGTTGCGTCGGCAGGCTCCCATCCCACGGCATGCCTCAGCCGGCTCATCAGGCTTCCCACGGCTCAGCTGGCTCATCAGGCTACCACGGCTCGTCTGGCTCTCACCCCTCAGCCGGCTCATCAGGCTACCACGGTTCAACTGGCTCTCACCCCTCAGCCGGCTCATCAGGCTACCACGGCTCGTCTGGCTCTCACCCCTCAGCCGGCTCATCAGGCTACCATGGCTCAACTGGCTCCCACCCCTCAGCCGGCTCATCAGGCTACCACGGCTCGTCTGGCTCTCACCCCTCAGCCGGCTCATCAGGCTACCACGGCTCAACTGGCTCCCACCCCTCAGCCGGCTCATCAGGCTACCACGGCTCAACTGGCTCCCACCCCTCAGCCGGCTCATCAGGCTACCACGGCTCAGCTGGCTCCCACCACTCAGCCGGCTAATCAGGCTTCCCCCGGCTCATCTGGCTCTCACCCCTCAGCCGGCACCTCAGGCTACCATGCCTCAGCCGGCTCATCAGGCTACCACGGCTCAGCTGGCTCCCACCACTCAGCCGGCTAATCAGGCTTCCCCCGGCTCGTCTGGTTCTCACCCCTTAGCCGGCACCTCAGGCTACCATGGCTCAGCTGGCTCTTCAGGCTTCCCCCGGCTCGCCTGGCTCCCACCCCTCAGCCGGCACCTCAGGCTACCACGGCTCAACTGGCTCTTCAGGCTTCCCCCGGCTCGCCTGGCTCCCACCCCTCAGCCGGCCCCTCAGGCTACCACGGCTCAACTGGCTCTTCAGGCTTCCCCCGGCTCACCTGGCTCTCACCCCTCAGCCGGCTAATCAGGCTTCCCCCGGCTCAGCTGGCTCTTCAGGCTTCCCCCGGCTCGTCTGGTTCCCACCCCTCAGCCGGCCCCTCAGGCTCGCCCAGGTGGGAAATGCCAGGTGGCGCCCCTAGAGGGGGAAGTACTGTCAAGCCTGCTCCCTCTCCCCTTCTCTGGCGCTCTCTGGCGCCAGGCAGCCTATCATTACGCACACCTGTCACCATCGTTATGCGCATCAGCGCTTCGTGGGACACACCTGGACTCTATTACCTTATTGATTGCCTTCCCAATATCTGTCACTTCCTCAGTTTGATCCCCCGTGTCTGCATTGATGTCGTTTTGTTCCAACTGTCCAGATGCTGTCCTTGTTTTGTCGTCCATTATTTATAAAATATTTACTCCCTGTACGTCTCGTCTCCCAGTGTCTGTTCTCACACAGGAAGAGACATCGGTGAACTCTCAACCTTCTGGCCCATAGCCCTGCGTGGCATCTACTGTGCCACAAAAGCATAGTGGCAAAGTCGATATTCACGTTTATAAACACAGGGTCGCTACAGTTATTGTTATTTGTGGTTGTAAACATTATTTTGAGTTAATTCTACAATGGCCGAGGGTGTGCAATTGTTTTTTTTTTATGACAACTCGAGTTGGCCCAGTACAGCTACAACATCAGGTTATTATCACAATACCAGTACAGCTACAACATCAGTTTATTATCACAATACCAGTACAGCTACAACATCAGTTTATTATCACAATACCAGTACAGCTACAACATCAGTTTATTATCACAATACCAGTACAGCTACAACATCAGGTTATTATCACAATACCCAGCTACAACATCAGGTTATTATCACAATACCCAGCTACAACATCAGTTTATTATCACAATACCAGTACAGCTACAACATCAGTTTATTATCACAATACCAGTACAGCTACAACATCAGTTTATTATCACAATACCAGTACAGCTACAACATCAGTTTATTATCACAATACCAGTACAGCTACAACATCAGTTTATTATCACAATACCCAGCTACAACATCAGTTTATTATCACAATACCAGTACAGCTACAACATCAGTTTATTATCACAATACCCAGCTACAACATCAGTTTATTATCACAATACCAGTACAGCTACAACATCAGGTTATTATCACAATACCAGTACAGCTACAACATCAGTTTATTATCACAATACCAGTACAGCTACAACATCAGTTTATTATCACAATACCAGTACAGCTACAACATCAGTTTATTATCACAATACCAGTACAGCTACAACATCAGGTTATTATCACAATACCAGTACAGCTATAACATCAGGTTATTATCACAATACCCAGCTACAACATCAGTTTATTATCACAATACCAGTACAGCTACAACATCAGTTTATTATCACAATACCAGTACAGCGACAACATCAGTTTATTATCACAATACCAGTACAGCTACAACATCAGTTTATTATCACAATACCAGTACAGCTACAACATCAGTTTATTATCACAATACCCAGCTACAACATCAGTTTATTATCACAATACCAGTACAGCTACAACATCAGTTTATTATCACAATACCAGTACAGCTACAACATCAGTTTATTATCAGAATACCAGTACAGCTACAACATCAGTTTATTATCAGAATACCCAGCTACAACATCAGTTTATTATCACAATACCAGTACAGCTACAACATCAGGTTATTATCACAATACCAGTACAGCTACAACATCAGTTTATTATCACAATACCAGTACAGCTACAACATCAGTTTATTATCACAATACCCAGCTACAACATCAGTTTATTATCACAATACGAGTACAGCTACAACATCAGGTTATTATCACAATACCCAGCTACACCATCAGTTTATTATCACAATACCAGTACAGCTACAACATCAGGTTATTATCACAATACCAGTACAGCTACAACATCAGTTTATTATCACAATACCAGTACAGCGACAACATCAGTTTATTATCACAATACCCAGCTACAACATCAGGTTATTATCACAATACCAGTACAGCTACAACATCAGTTTATTATCACAATACCAGTACAGCTACAACATCAGTTTATTATCACAATACCAGTACAGCTACAACATCAGTTTATTATCACAATACCAGTACAGCTACAACATCAGTTTATTATCACAATACCAGTACAGCTACAACATCAGTTTATTATCACAATACCAGTACAGCTACAACATCAGGTTATTATCACAATACCAGTACAGCTACAACATCAGTTTATTATCACAATACCCAGCTACAACATCAGTTTATTATCACAATACCAGTACAGCTACAACATCAGGTTATTATCACAATACCCAGCTACAACATCAGTTTATTATCACAATACCAGTACAGCTACAACATCAGTTTATTCTCACAATACCAGTACAGCTACAACATCAGTTTATTATCACAATACCAGTACAGCTACAACATTAGGTTATTATCACAATACCAGTACAGCTACAACATCAGTTTATTATCACAATACCAGTACAGCGACAACATCAGTTTATTATCACAATACCAGTACAGCTACAACATCAGTTTATTATCACAATACCAGTACAGCTACAACATCAGGTTATTATCACAATACCCAGCTACAACATCAGTTTATTATCACAATACCAGTACAGCTACAACATCAGTTTATTATCACAATACCCAGCTACAACATCAGTTTATTATCACAATACCAGTACAGCTACAACATCAGGTTATTATCACAATACCAGTACAGCTACAACATCAGTTTATTATCACAATACCAGTACAGCTACAACATCAGTTTATTATCACAATACCAGTACAGCTACAACATCAGTTTATTATCACAATACCCAGCTACAACATCAGTTTATTATCACAATACCAGTACAGCTACAACATCAGGTTATTATCACAATACCAGTACAGCTACAACATCAGGTTATTATCACAATACCAGTACAGCTACAACATCAGGTTATTATCACAATACCAGTACAGCTACAACATCAGTTTATTATCACAATACCAGTACAGCTACAACATCAGTTTATTATCACAATACCCAGCTACAACATCAGTTTATTATCACAATACCAGTACATCTACAACATCAGGTTATTATCACAATACCCAGCTACAACATCAGTTTATTATCACAATACCAGTACATCTACAACATCAGGTTATTATCACAATACCAGTACAGCTACAACATCAGTTTATTATCACAATACCAGTACAGCTACAACATTAGGTTATTATCACAATACCAGTACAGCTACAACATCAGTTTATTATCACAATACCAGTACAGCGACAACATCAGTTTATTATCACAATACCAGTACAGCTACAACATCAGTTTATTATCACAATACCAGTACAGCTACAACATCAGGTTATTATCACAATACCCAGCTACAACATCAGTTTATTATCACAATACCAGTACAGCTACAACATCAGTTTATTATCACAATACCCAGCTACAACATCAGTTTATTATCACAATACCAGTACAGCTACAACATCAGGTTATTATCACAATACCAGTACAGCTACAACATCAGTTTATTATCACAATACCAGTACAGCTACAACATCAGTTTATTATCACAATACCAGTACAGCTACAACATCAGTTTATTATCACAATACCAGTACAGCTACAACATCAGTTTATTATCACAATACCCGGCTACAACATCAGTTTATTATCACAATACCAGTACAGCTACAACATCAGGTTATTATCACAATACCAGTACAGCTACAACATCAGGTTATTATCACAATACCAGTACAGCTACAACATCAGGTTATTATCACAATACCAGTACAGCTACAACATCAGGTTATTATCACAATACCAGTACAGCTACAACATCAGTTTATTATCACAATACCAGTACAGCTACAACATCAGTTTATTATCACAATACCCAGCTACAACATCAGTTTATTATCACAATACCAGTACATCTACAACATCAGGTTATTATCACAATACCCAGCTACAACATCAGTTTATTATCACAATACCAGTACATCTACAACATCAGGTTATTATCACAATACCAGTACAGCTACAACATCAGTTTATTATCACAATACCCGGCTACAACATCAGTTTATTATCACAATACCAGTACAGCTACAACATCAGTTTATTATCACAATACCCAGCTACAACATCAGGTTATTATCACAATACCAGTACAGCTACAACATCAGTTTATTATCACAATACCAGTACAGCTACAACATCAGTTTATTATCACAATACCCAGCTACAACATCAGTTTATTATCACAATACCAGTACAGCTACAACATCAGTTTATTATCACAATACCCAGCTACAACATCAGGTTATTATCACAATACCAGTACAGCTACAACATCAGTTTATTATCACAATACCAGTACAGCTACAACATCAGTTTATTATCACAATACCCAGCTACAACATCAGTTTATTATCACAATACCAGTACAGCTACAACATCAGTTTATT
>NC_068433.1:5318142-5330642 GCF_023373465.1 Oncorhynchus keta
GTGACTAGTTTATACAGGGTTAGAGGTGACTAGTTAATACAGGGCTAGTTAGAGGTGACTAGTTTATACAGGGTTAGTTAGAGGTGACTAGTTAATACAGGGCTAGTTAGAGGTGACTAATTTATAGAGGGTTAGAGGTGAATAGTTCATACAGGGTTAGTTAGAGGTGACTAGTTAATACAGGGTTAGTTAGAGGTGAATAGTTAATACAGGGTTAGTTAGAAGTGAATAGTTAATACAGGGCTAGTTAGAGGTGACTAGTTTATACAGGGTTAGTTAGAGGTGACTAGTTAATACAGGGTTAGTTAGAGGTGACTAGTTAATACAGGGCTAGTTAGAGGTGACTAGTTAATACAGGGCTAGTTTAGAGGTGACTAGTTAATACAGGGCTAGTTTAGAGGTGACTAGTTAATACAGGGCTAGTTAGAGGTGACTAGTTAATACAGGGTTAGTTTAGAGGTGACTAGTTAATATAGGGTTAGTTAGAGGTGACTAGTTAATACAGGGCTAGTTAGAGGTGACTAGTTAATACAGGGCTAGTTTAGAGGTGACTAGTTAATACAGGGCTAGTTAGAGGTGACTAGTTTATACAGGGTTAGTTAGAGGTGACTAATTTATACAGGGTTAGAGGTGAATAGTTCATACAGGGTTAGTTAGAGGTGACTAGTTAATACAGGGTTAGTTAGAGGTGAATAGTTAATACAGGGTTAGTTAGAAGTGAATAGTTAATACAGGGCTAGTTAGAGGTGACTAGTTTATACAGGGTTAGTTAGAGGTGACTAGTTAATACAGGGTTAGTTAGAGGTGACTAGTTAATACAGGGCTAGTTAGAGGTGACTAGTTAATACAGGGCTAGTTTAGAGGTGACTAGTTAATACAGGGCTAGTTTAGAGGTGACTAGTTAATACAGGGCTAGTTTAGAGGTGACTAGTTAATACAGGGTTAGTTTAGAGGTGACTAGTTAATATAGGGTTAGTTAGAGGTGACTAGTTAATACAGGGCTAGTTAGAGGTGACTAGTTAATACAGGGCTAGTTTAGAGGTGACTAGTTAATACAGGGCTAGTTAGAGGTGACTAGTTAATACAGGGTTAGTTTAGAGGTGACTAGTTTATACAGGGTTAGTTAGAGGTGACTAGTTTATACAGGGTTAGTTAGAGGTGACTAGTTAATACAGGGTTAGTTAGAGGTGACTAGTTAATACAGGGTTAGTTAGAGGTGACTAGTTAATACAGGGTTAGTTAGAGGTGACTAGTTTATACAGGGCTAGTTAGAGGTGACTAGTTTATACAGGGTTAGTATAGAGGTGACTAGTTTATACAGGGTTAGTTAGAGGTGACTAGTTAATACAGGGTTAGTTTAGAGGTGACTAGTTTATGTAGGGTTAGTTAGAGGTGACTAGTTAATACAGGGTTAGTTAGAGGTGACTAGTTTATACAGGGTTAGTTAGAGGTGACTAGTTTATACAGGGTTAGTTAGAGGTGACTAGTTAATACAGGGTTAGTTAGAGGTGACTAGTTAATACAGGGTTAGTTAGAGGTGACTAGTTAATACAGGGTTAGTTTAGAGGTGACTAGTTTATATAGGGTTAGTTAGAGGTGACTAGTTAATACAGGGTTAGTTAGAGGTGACTAGTTAATACAGGGTTAGTTTAGAGGTGACTAGTTTATATAGGGTTAGTTAGAGGTGACTAGTTAATACAGGGTTAGTTAGAGGTGACTAGTTTATACAGGGTTAGTTAGAGGTGACTAGTTAATACAGGGTTAGTTAGAGGTGACTAGTTTATACAGGGTTAGTTAGAGGTGACTAGTTTTTACAGGGTTAGTTAGAGGTGACTAGTTAATACAGGGTTAGTTAGAGGTGACTAGTTAATACAGGGTTAGTTAGAGGTGACTAGTTAATACAGGGCTAGTTAGAGGTGACTAGTTAATACAGGGTTAGTTTAGAGGTGACTAGTTAATACAGGGTTAGTTTAGAGGTGACTAGTTTATACAGGGTTAGTTAGAGGTGACTAGTTAATACAGGGTTAGTTAGAGGTGACTAGTTAATACAGGGTTAGTTAGAGGTGACTAGTTAATACAGGGCTAGTTAGAGGTGACTAGTTAATACAGGGTTAGTTAGAGGTGACTAGTTAATACAGGGCTAGTTTAGAGGTGACTAGTTAATACAGGGTTAGTTAGAGGTGACTAGTTTATACAGGGTTAGTTTAGAGGTGACTAGTTAATACAGGGTTAGTTTAGAGGTGACTAGTTTATACAGGGTTAGTTAGAGGTGAATAGTTAATACAGGGTTAGTTTAGAGGTGACTAGTTAATACAGGGTTAGTTTAGAGGTGACTAGTTAATACAGGGTTAGTTAGAGGTGACTAGTTAATACAGGGCTAGTTTAGAGGTGACTAGTTAATACAGGGTTAGTTAGAGGTGACTAGTTTATACAGGGTTAGTTTAGAGGTGACTAGTTAATACAGGGTTAGTTTAGAGGTGACTAGTTTATACAGGGTTAGTTAGAGGTGAATAGTTAATACAGGGTTAGTTTAGAGGTGACTAGTTAATACAGGGTTAGTTTAGAGGTGACTAGTTAATACAGGGTTAGTTAGAGGTGAATAGTTAATACAGGGTTAGTTAGAGGTGAATAGTTAATACAGGGCTAGTTTAGAGGTGACTAGTTAATACAGGGTTAGTTTAGAGGTGACTAGTTTATACAGGGTTAGTTAGAGGTGACTAGTTAATACAGGGTTAGTTAGAGGTGACTAGTTTATACAGGGTTAGTTAGAGGTGAATAGTTAATACAGGGCTAGTTAGAGGTGACACATTTATACAGGGTTAGAGGTGACTAGTTTATACAGGGTTAGTTAGAGGTGACAAATTTATACAGGGTTAGAGGTGAATAGTTTATACAGGGTTAGTTTAGAGGTGACTAGTTTATACAGGGTTAGTTAGAGGTGACTAGTTTATACAGGGTTAGAGGTGACTAGTTTATACAGGGTTAGTTAGAGGTGAGTAGTTTATACAGGGTTAGTTAGAGGTGAGTAGTTTATATAGGGTTAGTTAGAGGTGACTAGTTTATACAGGGTTAGTTAGAGGTGACTAGTTTATACAGGGTTAGAGGTGAGTAGTTTATATAGGGTTAGTTAGAGGTGAGTAGTTTATATAGGGTTAGAGGTGAGTAGTTTATATAGGGTTAGTTAGAGGTGACTAGTTTATACAGGGTTAGTTAGAGGTGACTAGTTTATACAGGGTTAGAGGTGAGTAGTTTATATAGGGTTAGTTAGAGGTGAGTAGTTTATATAGGGTTAGAGGTGAGTAGTTTATACAGGGTTAGTTAGAGGTGAGTAGTTTATACAGGGTTAGAGGTGAGTAGTTTATACAGGGTTAGTTAGAGGTGACTAGTTTATACAGGGTTAGAGGTGAGTAGTTTATACAGGGTTAGTTAGAGGTGACTAGTTTATATAGGGTTAGAGGTGAATAGTATATACAGTGGGGCAAAAAAGTATTTAGTCAGCCACCAATTGTGTAAGTCCTCCAACTTAAAAAGATGAGAGAGGCCTGTAATTTTCATCATTGGTACACTCCCCCCAATTCCCTCCAGCTAGAATGTTTTGGTGGAGGGAGGGAGGGAGGGGAGGGAGGGAGGGAGGGAGGTTAGAGAGATTTTTTAGCTGTGGATGCCTCCTTTTCCTGGAATAGAAACAGAGAGAGGAGAAAAAGAGACAATAACCTCTTGCGTCGAGCAATCCCGTATCCGGGAGCGTAATTATAGCCTCAAGCTCATTACCATAACGCAACGTTAACTATTCATGAAAATCGCAAATGAAATTAAAGAAATATATTCACTCACAAGCTTAGCCTTTTGTTAACAACACTGTCATCTCAGATTTTCAAAATATGCTTTTCAACCATAGCTACACAAGCATTTGTGTGAGAGTATTGATAGCTAGCATAGCATTAAGCCTAGCATTCAGCAGGCAACATTTTCACAAAAACAAGAAAAGCATTCAAATAAAATAATTTACCTTTGAAGAACTTCGGATGTTTTCAATGAGGAGACTCTCAGTTAGATAGCAAATGTTCATTTTTTCCAAAAATATTATTTGTGTAGGAGAAATCGCTTCGTTTTGTTCATCACGTTTGGCTAAGAAAAAAATCTGAAAATGCAGTCTACAACGCCGAACTTTTTACCAAATTAACTCCATAATATCGATAGAAACATGGCAAACGTTGTTTAGAATCAATCCTCAAGGAGTCTTTCACATATCTATTCGATGATAAATCCTTTCTCCTCGAAGCAAACAAAAAATACACACAGCTGGAGATTATGCAATAATTGCAACGGACGCCACCTGGTAGATGTAATCTCTAAAGGTCAATCTTCCAATGATTTGCCTACAAATACGTCACAATGCTGTCGACACCTTGGGGAAACGAAAGAAAGTCTAAGCTCATTCGTGACCCATACACAGCCATATAAGGAGACATTGGAACACAGCGCATTCAAAATCTGGGGCACTTCCTGTATGAAATGTAATCTTGGTTTCGCCTGTAGCATTAGTTCTGGGGCACTCACAGACAATATCTTTGCAGTTTTGGAAACGTCAGTGTTTTCTTTCCAAAGCTGTCAATTATATGCATAGTCGAGCATCTTTTCGTGACAAAATATCTTGTTTAAAACGGGAATGTTTTTTATCCATAAATTAAAAGAGCGCCCCCTATATCCAAGAAGTTAAAAGAGAGACATGCAGATACAGAGAGGAAAAGAGGGATGGCACGGCTGAGAAAGGAGTGGAGGAGTGGAAGGCTGGCGAACTGGAGGGTCTGGAGGGGTGTAGGAGAGGAGTAGTGGAAGGTTGGAGGGTCTGGAGGGCTGTAGGAGAGGAGGAGTGGAAGGTTGGAGGGTCTGGAGGGCTGTAGGAGAGGAGGAGAGGAATGGAGGGAGGTGCAGGAAGGGGGAGGAGGGGTAGAGAGGGGGGCCATCTCCCTCCTAGAAATCTCTCTGATCTCACCCAGTGGGTTTATTTGCAAAGACAGCATGAGACGTTGAGAAAACAACCAGACCCAGACTGGACTGAACCGGTTCTCTGCATGGTGTCCAGGATCTCTGTGTAGTGTTGCTGTTTCCTGTCGTAGTTGGAGAATTCCTCTGATCGGTACATCAGTTACAGTATGTGTACAATCAAGTGTGTGTGTGTTTTCTCTGTCCACTAACACTACAGTCTGTATATAGCTTTGTAGCTGTCTCTGTGTGAGACACTCCTTCTAGACTTCTTTTAGACAGCTGTGTTGGACTGCTCTGTTGTCTCTGTGTGGGACAGTCCTAGATTCACTTCCCTTATAGACTACAGACCATGAGTCATCTAAGGACACATTTATTACCACAATATCACATAGTCGGACAGCGGCAACACAGTCTAGAGCACACAGGTATTCCACACAAGTATTCCACACAGGTATTCCACACAGGTAATGTGTCACAGGTGCTGTTGTTTCACAACAGGCGCAACACAACACTTCTCAGTAATGACGCGAGGCCTGAAATCACAACAGCCCACGACCAAGTCCACAACGGCTCCAGAACTGGGACTGTGCAAGAGTTCAAAGGGAGTACGGAGAGAGATAAAGAGTTAAAGTTCTGAGTGAGTACTTAGTAGTCTGACAGTGGTCTGGGAACCTTCACGGCTCAGTTCACAAAGAGAGGCAAGGGTGGTGGCGAGTCCGTTTACAGTGACACTAGCGATCACTGCATGCTTTAACCATTGCAGCGTACACCAGCATCAGAGTGCATTGTGACATTCTCCTTTACTGCCAACCAAGTGTTCCTTCATGTACCATAATCAGATCGCAATCTCCAAAGAACCTTGCTGGGACTTTGACTCTGTTTCTGTCGTTTTACAGCTGTAGAACCTAAAGTCACATGACATGATTTATATAAGAAACACCACTATAGTTTATACTTTCACTGTTCCTGTCCAACCTCTCTGTCTTCCTGTACAACCTCTCTGTCTTCCTGTCCAACCTCTCTGTCTTCCTGTACAACCTGTCTGTCTTCCTGTCCAACCTCTCTGTCTTCCTGTCCAACCTCTCTGTCTTCCTGTCCATCCTCTCTGTCTTCCTGTCCAACCTCTCTGTCTTCCTGTCCAACCTCTCTGTCTTCCTGTCCAACCTCTCTGTCTTCCTGTCCAACCTCTCTGTCTTCCTGTCCAACCTCTCTGTCTTCCTGTCCAACCTCTCTGTCTTCCTGTCCAACCTCTCTGTCTTCCTGTACAACCTCTCTGTCTTCCTGTCCAACCTCTCTGTCTTCCTGTACAACCTCTCTGTCTTCCTGTACAACCTCTCTGTCTTCCTGTCCAACCTCTCTGTCTTCCTGTACAACCTCTCTGTCTTCCTGTCCAACCTCTCTGTCTTCCTGTCCAACCTCTCTGTCTTCCTGTCCAACCTCTCTGTCTTCCTGTACAACCTGTCTGTCTTCCTGTACAACCTCTCTGTCTTCCTGTACAACCTCTCTGTCTTCCTGTACAACCTCTCTGTCTTCCTGTCCAACCTCTCTGTCTTCCTGTACAACCTCTCTGTCTTCCTGTCCAACCTCTCTGTCTTCCTGTCCAACCTCTCTGTCTTCCTGTCCAACCTCTCTGTCTTCCTGTCCAACCTCTCTGTCTTCCTGTCCAACCTCTCTGTCTTCCTGTCCAACCTCTCTGTCTTCCTGTACAACCTCTCTGTCTTCCTGTCCAACCTCTCTGTCTTCCTGTACAACCTCTCTGTCTTCCTGTACAACCTCTCTGTCTTCCTGTCCAACCTCTCTGTCTTCCTGTACAACCTCTCTGTCTTCCTGTCCAACCTCTCTGTCTTCCTGTCCAACCTCTCTGTCTTCCTGTCCAACCTCTCTGTCTTCCTGTCCAACCTCTCTGTCTTCCTGTACAACCTGTCTGTCTTCCTGTACAACCTCTCTGTCTTCCTGTACAACCTCTCTGTCTTCCTGTACAACCTCTCTGTCTTCCTGTCCAACCTCTCTGTCTTCCTGTCCAACCTCTCTGTCTTCCTGTCCAACCTCTCTGTCTTCCTGTCCAACCTCTCTGTCTTCCTGTCCAACCTCTCTGTCTTCCTGTCCAACCTCTCTGTCTTCCTGTCCAACCTCTCTGTCTTCCTGTACAACCTCTCTGTCTTCCTGTCCAACCTCTCTGTCTTCCTGTCCAACCTCTCTGTCATCCTGTAACCCAGTCCAACCCCTCTGTCTTCCTGTCCAACCTCTCTGTCTTCCTGTAACCCAGTCCAACCCCTCTGTCTTTCCGTCCAACATCTCTGTCTTCCTGTAACCCTGTCCAACCTCTCTGTCTTCCTGTCCAACCTCTCTGTCTTCCTGTAACACAGTCCAACCCCTCTGTCTTCCTGTCCAACCTCTCTGTCTTCCTGTAACCCAGTCCAACCTCTCTGTCTTCCTGTAACCCAGTCCAACCTCTCTGTCTTCCTGTCCAACCTCTCTGTCTTCCTGTAACCCAGTCCAACCCCTCTGTCTTCCAGTCCAACCTCTCTATCTTCCTGTAACCCAGTCCAACTTCTCTGTCTTCCTGTCCTACCTCTCTGTCTTCCTGTCCAACCTCTCTGTCTTCCTGTAACCCAGTCCAACCCCTCTGTCTTCCTGTCCAACCTCTCTGTCTTCCTGTAACCCTGTCCAACCTCTCTAGTCTCTTCATTCATTCATCTGTCTCTAAATCTCTCCTGCTTCCTTTATTTTCCTCTCACTCCATCATGGATGATATTAGTGGACAAAGAGCAGACTGTTTGAACTCTCTCTGCCTCCCCCTCCCTTCCTCTCTCTCTCTCTCTCTCTCTCTCTCTCTCTCTCTCTCTCTCGCTCTCTCTGCCCCCTCCCTCCCTCTCTCTCTCTCTGCCCCCCCCCCTCCCTCCCCCTCTCTCTCTGTCTCTCTTTCTCTCTCTCTCTCTGCCCCCCCCTCCCTCCCTCTCTCCCTCTCTCTCTCTCTGCCCCTCCCTCCCTCCTTCCCTCCCTCTCTCTCTCTCTCTCTCTCTGCCCCTCCCTCCCTCCCCCTCCCTCTCCTCCCTCTCTCTCTCTCTCTCTGCCCCTCACTCCCTCCCTCCCTCTCTCTCTCTCTCTCTCTCTCTCTCTCTCTCTCTCTGCCCCTCCCTCCCTCCCTCTCTCACTCTCTCTCTCTCTCTCTCTCCCTCTCCCTCTCTCTCTCTGCCAGATTGTCTGTGTATAGAACAATGGATGAATGTTTCCATGTGACAGGTCATAGAATGCTGGGTGCCTGGCTACCATGGTGTGTGTGTGTGTGTGTGTGTGTGTGTGTGTGTGTGTGTGTGTGTGTGTGTGTGTGTGTGTGTGTGTGTGTGTGTGTGTGTGTGTGTGTGCGTGTGCGTGTGCGTGTGCGT
The DNA here is from genome assembly GCF_023373465.1 of Oncorhynchus keta. Classification (NCBI taxonomy): domain Eukaryota; kingdom Metazoa; phylum Chordata; class Actinopteri; order Salmoniformes; family Salmonidae; genus Oncorhynchus; species Oncorhynchus keta. The sequence continues at coordinate 5,326,518 of NC_068433.1, forward strand.
GTGCGTGTGTGTGTGTGTGTGTGTGTGTGTGTGTGTGTGTGTGTGTGTGTGTGTGTGTGTGTGTGTGTGTGTGTGTGTGTGTGTGTGTGTGTGTGTGCATGTGTGTGTGTGTGTGTGTGGGGGGGTGGGTGTGTGTGTGTGTGAAGAATTCTGAGCAGTTGAGTACCCCATGCCTTCAGGCTTATAGCCATACTGCCTGACCTCAAAGGATTAGGACCATGTCGCTATTCCTCTCTTTATATATACCTCACTGTTCTAGTCTGGTAGACTACTGTTCAATGTGTTCTGGAGTTCTGTTCTGATAGACTACTGTTGAATGTGTTCTGGCGTTCTGTTCTAATAGACTACTGTTGAATGTGTTCTGGCGTTCTGTTCTAATAGACTACTGTTGAATGTGTTCTGGAGTTCTGTTCTGATAGACTACTGTTGAATGTGTTCTGGAGTTCTGTTGAATGTGTTCTGGAGTTCTGTTCTAATAGACTACTGTTGAATGTGTTCTGGCGTTCTGTTCTAATAGACTACAGTTGAATGTGTTCTGGCGTTCTGTTCTAATAGACTACTGTTGAATGTGTTCTGGCGTTCTGTTCTAATAGACTACTGTTGAATGTGTTCTGGAGTTCTGTTCTGATAGACTACTGTTGAATGTGTTCTGGAGTTCTGTTCTGATAGACTACTGTTGAATGTGTTCTGGAGTTCTGTTCTGATAGAATACTGTTGAATGTGTTCTGGAGTTCTGTTCTGATAGACTACTGTTGAATGTGTTCTGGAGTTCTGTTCTGATAGACTACTGTTGAATGTGTTCTGGAGTTCTGTTCTGATAGAATACTGTTGAATGTGTTCTGGAGTTCTGTTCTGATAGACTACTGTTGAATGTGTTCTGGCATTCTGTTCTAATAGACTACTGTTGAATGTGTTCTGGAGTTCTGTTCTAATAGACTACTGTTGAATGTGTTCTGGAGTTCTGTTCTAATAGACTACTGTTGAATGTGTTATGGCGTTCTGTTCTAATAGACTACTGTTGAATGTGTTCTGGCGTTCTGTTCTAATAGACTACTGTTGAATGTGTTCTGGAGTTCTGTTCTAATAGACTACTGTTGAATGTGTTCTGGAGTTCTGTTCTAATAGACTACTGTTGAATGTGTTCTGGAGTTCTGTTCTAATAGACTACTGTTGAATGTGTTCTGGAGTTCTGTTCTGATAGACTACTGTTGGATGTGTTCTGGAGTTCTGTTCTGATAGAATACTGTTGAATGTGTTCTGGAGTTCTGTTCTGATAGACTACTGTTGAATGTGTTCTGGCATTCTGTTCTAATAGACTACTGTTGAATGTGTTCTGGAGTTCTGTTCTGATAGACTACTGTTGAATGTGTTCTGGCATTCTGTTCTAATAGACTACTGTTGAATGTGTTCTGGAGTTCTGTTCTAATAGACTACTGTTGAATGTGTTCTGGAGTTCTGTTCTGATAGACTACTGTTGAATGTGTTCTGGCATTCTGTTCTAATAGACTACTGTTGAATGTGTTCTGGAGTTCTGTTCTGATAGAATACTGTTGAATGTGTTCTGGGGTTCTGTTCTGATAGACTACTGTTGAATGTGTTCTGGAGTTCTGATAGACTACTGTTGAATGTGTTCTGGAGTTCTGTTCTGATAGACTACTGTTGAATGTGTTCTGGAGTTCTGTTCTAATAGACTACTGTTGAATATGTTCTGGAGTTCTGTTCTGATAGACTACTGTTGAATGTGTTCTGGAGTTCTGTTCTGATAGACTACTGTTGAATGTGTTCTGGAGTTCTGTTCTAATAGACTACTGTTGAATATGTTCTGGAGTTCTGTTCTAATAGACTACTGTTGAATGTGTTCTGGAGTTCTGTTCTGATAGACTACTGTTGAATGTGTTCTGGAGTTCTGTTCTGATAGACTACTGTTGAATGTGTGCTGGAGTTCTGTTCTGATAGACTACTGTTGAATGTGTTCTGGAGTTCTGTTCTGATAGACTACTGTTGAATGTGTTCTGGCGTTCTGTTCTAATAGACTACTGTTGAATGTGTTCTGGAGTTCTGTTCTGATAGACTACTGTTGAATGTGTTCTGGAGTTCTGTTCTGATAGACTACTGTTGAATGTGTTCTGGCGTTCTGTTCTAATAGACTACTGTTGAATGTGTTCTGGAGTTCTGTTCTGATAGACTACTGTTGGATGTGTTCTGGAGTTCTGTTCTGATAGAATACTGTTGAATGTGTTCTGGAGTTCTGTTCTGATAGACTACTGTTGAATGTGTTCTGGCATTCTGTTCTAATAGACTACTGTTGAATGTGTTCTGGAGTTCTGTTCTGATAGACTACTGTTGAATGTGTTCTGGAGTTCTGTTCTGATAGACTACTGTTGAATGTGTTCTGGAGTTCTGTTGAATGTGTTCTGGAGTTCTGTTCTAATAGACTACTGTTGAATATGTTCTGGAGTTCTGTTCTGATAGACTACTGTTGAATGTGTTCTGGAGTTCTGTTCTGATAGACTACTGTTGAATGTGTTCTGGAGTTCTGTTCTAATAGACTACTGTTGAATGTGTTCTGGAGTTCTGTTCTGATAGACTACTGTTGAATGTGTTCTGGAGTTCTGTTCTGATAGACTACTGTTGAATGTGTTCTGGAGTTCTGTTGAATGTGTTCTGGAGTTCTGTTCTGATAGACTACTGTTGAATGTGTTCTGGAGTTCTGTTCTGATAGACTACTGTTGAATGTGTTCTGGAGTTCTGTTCTAATAGACTACTGTTGAATGTGTTCTGGTGTTCTGTTCTGATAGACTACTGTTGAATGTGTTCTGGAGTTCTGTTCTAATAGACTACTGTTGAATGTGTTATGGAGTTCTGTTGAATGTGTTCTGGAGTTCTGTTCTGATAGACTACTGTTGAATGTGTTATGGAGTTATGTTGAATGTGTTCTGGAGTTCTGTTCAAATAGACTACTGTTGAATGTGCTCTGGAGTTCTGTTCTAATAGACTACTGTTGAATGTGTTCTGGAGTTCTGTTCTAATAGACTACTGTTGAATGTGTTCTGGAGTTCTGTTCTAATAGACTACTGTTGAATGTGTTCTGGAGTTCTGATAGACTACTGTTGAATGTGTTCTGGAGTTCTGTTCTGATAGACTACTGTTGAATGTGTTCTGGAGTTCTGTTGAATGTGTTCTGGAGTTCTGCTCTAATAGACTACTGTTGAATATGTTCTGGCATTCTGTTCTAATAGACTACTGTTGAATGTGTTCTGGAGTTCTGATAGACTACTGTTGAATGTGTTCTGGAGTTCTGTTCTGATAGACTACTGTTGAATGTGTTCTGGAGTTCTGTTGAATGTGTTCTGGAGTTCTGTTCTAATAGACTACTGTTGAATATGTTCTGGAGTTCTGTTCTGATAGACTACTGTTGAATGTGTTCTGGAGTTCTGTTCTGATAGACTACTGTTGAATGTGTTCTGGAGTTCTGTTCTGATAGACTACTGTTGAATGTGTTCTGGAGTTCTGTTCTAATAGACTACTGTTGAATGTGTTCTGGAGTTCTGATAGACTACTGTTGAATGTGTTCTGGAGTTCTGTTCTGATAGACTACTGTTGAATGTGTTCTGGAGTTCTGTTGAATGTGTTCTGGAGTTCTGCTCTAATAGACTACTGTTGAATGTGTTCTGGAGTTCTGATAGACTACTGTTGAATGTGTTCTGGAGTTCTGTTCTGATAGACTACTGTTGAATTTGTTCTGGAGTTCTGTTGAATGTTTTGGAGTTCTGTTCTAATAGACTACTGTTGAATATGTTCTGGAGTTCTGTTCTGATAGACTACTGTTGAATGTGTTCTGGAGTTCTGTTCTGATAGACTACTGTTGAATGTGTTCTGGAGTTCTGTTCTGATAGACTACTGTTGAATGTGTTCTGGAGTTCTGTTCTAATAGACTACTGTTGAATGTGTTCTGGAGTTCTGTTCTGATAGACTACTGTTGAATGTGTTCTGGAGTTCTGTTCTAATAGACTACTGTTGAATGTGTTCTGGAGTTCTGTTCTAATAGACTACTGTTGAATATGTTCTGGAGTTCGGTTCTGATAGACTACTGTTGAATGTGTTCTGGAGTTCTGTTCTAATAGA
>NC_068433.1:5335642-5375642 GCF_023373465.1 Oncorhynchus keta
CTCTGTCTCTCTCTCTCTCTCTCTCTGTCTCTCTCTCTCTCTCTCTCTCTGTCTCTCTCTGTCTCTCTCTCTGTCTCTCTCTGTCTCTCTCTCTCTCTGTCTCTCTCTCTCTCTCTCTCTCTCTCTCTCTCTCTCTCTCTGTCTCTCTCTCTCTCTGTCTCTCTCTCTCTCTCTCTCTCTCTCTCTCTCTGTCTCTCTCTGTCTCTCTCTCTCTCTCTCTCTCTCTGTCTCTCTCTCTCTCTCTGTCTCTCTCTGTCTCTCTCAGGCCCGTTCATCGTCTACGTGTTGAGAGACATTGATATCCTGGAAGACTGGGCAGCAAGTAGTCTATTAGAACAGAAGGTACACATCAATATATTTCACTGTTAATATGATAAATACAGTGTGTGTGTTTCCTTGTCTTTCAGTGAAGCTGATATATCTCACCAAACTTATTGAATAAAGGTGATTCTGTTAGATGATCAAGTCAGGAAACAGATGGGTGATATTTATCCTTGACAGGACGTGACAGGAACTTCATTTCAATACTGCAGGATTTCCTGTCTCTCTGGGTTATTGTGTACTGTCTCTTTGATGTCATTGTGTACTGTTGTGGAAAATATTGAATCAAATACTTTTCAGATACCGGAGCTTGTGAATTGAAGTAGACTTTACTACAGAGGATGGAATAACTGACACTTCCTTCTTTGTGCATGGCTTCTATACAGTCTTATCCTAACATAACGCCATCACTCCACTTAATGAATCTTGTTGTCTTACTTAGTTTCCATTCTCTGATTGGCTTAGACATTGGGGCATAGATTATATTGGTGGTGTGACATGCCTCCTCCTACTGGTGGCCCTCACTGATTAGCTAATGTTCCTATCCAGAGGTCTTTACAAGTACATGCCAATGTTATCTATGTATGATTAACCCAGTAGCCTTCACAAGATCAGACATGGCCCAGACCAGACACATCTAGTTGGTTTAGAAGAAAAAGAAACGCCCACCTATTAAGACGAGGTGCTGGCTCGAGGTGCTGGCTAGAGGTGCAGGCTCGAGGTGCAGGCTAGAGATGCAGGCTAGCGGTGCTGGCTCGAGGTGCAGGCTAGAGATGCAGGCTAGCGGTGCTGGCTAGAGGTGCAGGCTAGCTGGCTAGAGGTGCAGGCTAGAGGTGCAGGCTCGAGGTGCAGGCTAGAGGTGCTGGCTAGAGGTGCTGGCTAGAGGTGCAGGCTAGGCTAGAGGTGCTGGCTAGAGGTGCAGGCTAGAGGTGCTGGCGGAGTGCAGGCTAGAGGTGCTGGCTAGGCTAGAGGTGCTGGCTAGAGGTGCTGGGTGCAGGCTAGAGGTGCTGGCTAGAGGTGCTGGCTAGAGGGTGCAGGCTGGCTAGAGGTGCTGGCTAGAGGTGCAGGCTAGAGGTGCTGGCTAGAGGTGCTGGCTAGAGGTGCTGGCTAGGTGCTGGCTAGGTGCTGGCTAGAGGTGCTGGCTAGAGGTGCTGGCTGGGTGCTGGGTGCTGGCTAGAGGTGCAGGCTGGCTAGAGGTGCAGGTGCTGGCTAGAGGTGCTGGCTGGGTGCTGGCTAGAGGTGCTGGCTAGAGGTGCTGGCTAGAGGTGCAGGCTAGAGGTGCTGGCTAGAGGTGCTGGCTAGAGGTGCTGGCTAGAGGTGCTGGCTAGAGGTGCAGGCTAGAGGTGCTGGCTAGAGGTGCTGGCTAGAGGTGCTGGCTAGAGGTGCAGGCTAGAGGTGCTGGCTAGAGGTGCTGGCTAGAGGTGCTGGCTAGAGGTGCAGGCTAGAGGTGCTGGCTAGAGGTGCTGGCTAGAGGTGCTGGCTAGAGGTACAGGCTAGAGGTGCTGGCTAGAGGTGCTGGCTAGAGGTGCAGGCTAGAGGTGCTGGCTAGAGGTGCTGGCTAGAGGTGCTGGCTAGAGGTGCTGGCTAGAGGTGCTGGCTAGAGGTGCTGGCTAGAGGTGCAGGCTAGAGGTGCTGGCTAGAGGTGCTGGCTAGAGGTGCTGGCTAGAGGTGCTGGCTAGAGGTGCTGGCTAGAGGTGCTGGCTAGAGGTGCTGGCTAGAGGTGCAGGCTAGAGGTGCAGGCTAGAGGTGCTGGCTAGAGGTGCTGGCTAGAGGTGCAGGCTAGAGGTACAGGCTAGAGGTGCTGGCTAGAGGTGCTGGCTAGAGGTGCTGTCTAGAGGTGCTGGCTAGAGGTGCTGTCTAGAGGTGCAGGCTAGCGGAGTAGAAACTTGAAAATAAAAGAGAGCCGCACACTCTCGGAGCTCAGATGCAAAAAAATGTAATACCAACGTTTCGACAGCCAAGCTGTCTTCATCAGGGTATAAACACTGCGGGATGACTCGTTTATATAGTGTCAAAAGACACCGGTGTCTGTAGTCATGGCCAAGAGTGGCCTAATATCATTGGTTAATAATCAAATATTAATTCACACAGACTCTGCTTACGTTCTGTTTTTTACATGTCCAATGGTCAAATCGCTGTTGATCCAGTTCTGTTCACTCACGTGAGATTCAGCTTTCATTCTGTTTACCCATGTCTAAAATTTAAACTTATATAGATTATTCTTTCTACTTCAAAGAGAACAGTATAGGTCACTGAAAATCAACCATAGTCGTGAATTTTCACCTAACCTCTAGAACTTACAGAGTTCCACACCATTTCATTTTCCAGTATAGATGAGAAGGGGAGCACCTTCTGAAACTCTATGGAGGTAATCAACCCTTACATCCATCTCAACAACCTTTGCTCCAGTTTCTCATTCACACTGGTGAGTCAGGACCAAACATCTCCTTGTTCATAAAGCATGTGCATTTCTTAGCCTTACTAGAGGATACCTCTGTCAGGGGTATCTGCCAACCGGCATGTCACTCCTCCCCATCCCCCCTTGGACAGCACCTCTGTCAGGGGTATCTGCCAACCGGCATGTCAGTCCTCCCCATCCCCCCTTGGACAGCACCTCTGTCAGGGGTATCTGCCAACCGGCATGTCACCCCCTTGGCACCCTGTCAGTCCCAACAGGCATGTCACTCCTCCCCATCCCCCTTGGACAGCACCTCTGTCAGGGGTATCTGCCAACCGGCATGTCACTCCTCCCCATCCCCCCTTGGACAGCACCTCTGTCAGGGGTATCTGCCAACCGGCATGTCAGTCCTCCCCATCCCCCCTTGGACAGCACCTCTGTCAGGGGTATCTGCCAACCGGCATGTCACTCCTCCCCATCCCTGGACTCTGGATATTCAGGAGAGGTATCTGCCAGAGTAGATATGTCATCAGGAGAAGCTCTCACATACTATTATACTATGTCTTATACTTTTTGGCCCCACTCAGCCCACTGAGCCCACTACTGAGCCCACTCAGCCCACTCAGCCCACTCAGCCCACTCAGCCCACTGAGCCCACTGAGCCCACTCAGCCCACTGAGCCCGACTGAGCCCACTGAGCCCACTGAGCCCGACTGAGCCCACTCAGCCCACTCAGCCCACTGAGCCCACTGAGCCCGACTGAGCCCACTCAGCCCACTGAGCCCACTGAGCCCACTCAGCCCACTCAGCCCACTGAGCCCACTCAGCCCACTCAGCCCACTGAGCCCACTGAGCCCGACTGAGCCCACTCAGCCCACTGAGCCCACTGAGCCCACTCAGCCCACTCAGCCCACTCAGCCCACTGAGCCCACTCAGCCCACTCAGCCCACTGAGCCCACTGAGCCCACTCAGCCCACTTGAGCCCACTCAGCCCACTGAGCCCACTGAGCCCAGTGAGCCCAATCAGCCCACTGAGCCCACTCAGCCCACTCAGCCCACTGAGCCCACTCAGCCCACTCAGCCCACTCAGCCCACTCAGCCCACTGAGCCCACTGCCCACTCAGCCCACTGAGCCCACTCCCCACTCAGCCCACTCAGCCCACTGAGCCCACTCAGCCCACTGAGCCCAGTGAGCCCACTGAGCCCACTCAGCCCACTGAGCCCACTCAGCCCACTCAGCCCACTGAGCCCACTCAGCCCACTGAGCCCACTGAGCCCACTCAGCCCACTGAGCCCACTCAGCCCACTGAGCCCACTCAGCCCACTGAGCCCACTCAGCCCACTGAGCCCACTCAGCCCACTCAGCCCACTGAGCCCACTCAGCCCACTCAGCCCACTCAGCCCACTGAGCCCACTCAGCCCACTGAGCCCACTCAGCCCACTCAGCCCACTGAGCCCACTGGCCCCACTCAGCCCACTGAGCCCACTCAGCCCACTGAGCCCCACTGAGCCCCACTGAGCCCCACTCAGCCCACTGAGCCCACTCAGCCCACTGAGCCCACTCAGCCCACTGGCCCCACTCAGCCCACTGGCCCCAGCCCACTCAGCCCACTGAGCCCACTCAGCCCACTGAGCCCACTCAGCCCACTGGCCCCACTCAGCCCACTGGCCCCACTGAGCCCACTGAGCCCACTGAGCCCACTCAGCCCACTGAGCCCACTGAGCCCACTCAGCCCACTCCCAGCCCACAGCCCACTCAGCCCACTGAGCCCACTGAGCCCACTGAGCCCACTCAGCCCACTGAGCCCACTGAGCCCACTGAGCCCACTCAGCCCACTCAGCCCACTGAGCCCACTCAGCCCACTGAGCCCACTGAGCCCACTGAGCCCACTCAGCCCACTCAGCCCACTGAGCCCACTCAGCCCACTGAGCCCACTGAGCCCAGTGAGCCCACTGAGCCCACTCAGCCCACTGAGCCCACTCAGCCCACTGAGCCCACTCAGCCCACTGAGCCCACTCAGCCCACTCAGCCCACTCAGCCCACTGAGCCCAGCCCACTGAGCCCAGCCCAGTGAGCCCACTGAGCCCACTGAGCCCAGTGAGCCCACTCAGCCCACTCAGCCCACTGAGCCCACTGAGCCCACTCAGCCCACTCAGCCCACTGAGCCCACTCAGCCCACTGAGCCCACTCAGCCCACTCAGCCCACTGAGCCCACTCAGCCCACTGAGCCCACTCAGACCACTCAGCCCACTGAGCCCACTCAGCCCACTGAGCCCACTCAGCCCACTGAGCCCACTCCAACTCAGCCCACTGAGCCCACTCAGCCCACTGCCCAGCCCACTGAGCCCACTCAGCCCACTGAGCCCACTCAGCCCACTCAGCCCACTGAGCCCACTGGCCCCACTCAGCCCACTGAGCCCACTCAGCCCACTGAGCCCACTGAGCCCCACTGAGCCCCACTGCCCACTGAGCCCACTCAGCCCACTGCCCACTCAGCCCACTGAGCCCACTCAGCCCACTCAGCCCACTGAGCCCACTCAGCCCACTGAGCCCAGCCCACTGAGCCCAGTGAGCCCACTCAGCCCACTGAGCCCACTCAGCCCACTGCCCACTGAGCCCACTCAGCCCACTCAGCCCACTGAGCCCACTCAGCCCACTCAGCCCACTGAGCCCACTGAGCCCACTCAGCCCACTCAGCCCACTGAGCCCACTCAGCCCACTGCCCACCCACTGAGCCCACAGCCCACTGAGCCCACTCAGCCCACTGCCCACTGAGCCCACCCACTGAGCCCACTGGGCCCACTCAGCCCACTGAGCCCACTCAGCCCACTGAGCTGCCCACTGCCCACTCAGCCCACCACAGCCCACTGAGCCCACTGCCCACTCAGCCCACTGAGCCCACTCAGCCCACTGAGCCCACTCAGCCCACTGAGCCCACTCAGCCCACTCAGCCCACTGAGCCCACTGGCCCCACTCAGCCCACTGAGCCCAGCCCACTGAGCCCACTGAGCCCACTGAGCCCCACTCAGCCCACTGAGCCCACTCAGCCCACTGAGCCCACTCAGCCCACTGGCCCCACTCAGCCCACTGAGCCCACTCAGCCCACTGAGCCCACTCAGCCCACTGAGCCCACTCAGCCCACTGGCCCCACTCAGCCCACTGGCCCCACTGAGCCCACTGAGCCCGACTGAGCCCACTCAGCCCACTGAGCCCACTGAGCCCACTCAGCCCACTCAGCCCACTGAGCCCACTCAGCCCACTCAGCCCACTGAGCCCACTGAGCCCACTGAGCCCACTGGCCCACTGAGCCCACTGAGCCCACTCAGCCCACTCAGCCCACTGCCCACTGAGCCCACTCAGCCCACTGCCCACTGAGCCCACTGAGCCCACTCAGCCCACTGCCCACTGAGCCCACTCAGCCCACTGAGCCCACTGAGCCCAGTGTGCCCACTCAGCCCACTGAGCCCACTCAGCCCACTCAGCCCACCCACTGAGCCCACTCAGCCCACTCAGCCCACTCAGCCCACTGAGCCCACTCAGCCCACTGAGCCCACTCAGCCCAGTGAGCCCACTGAGCCCACTGAGCCCAGTGAGCCCACTGAGCCCAGCCCACTGAGCCCACTCAGCCCACTCAGCCCACTCAGCCCACTGAGCCCACTCAGCCCACTCAGCCCACTGAGACCACTCAGCCCACTCAGCCCACTGAGCCCACTCAGCCCACTCAGCCCACTGAGCCCACTCAGCCCACTGAGCCCCACTCAGCCCACTGGCCCACTCAGCCCACTGCCCACTGAGCCCACTGGCCCACTCAGCCCACTTGCCCACTGAGCCCCAGCCCACTGAGCCCACTTCAGCCCACTCACCCACTGAGCCCACTGGCCCCACTCAGCCCACTGAGCCCCACTGAGCCCCACTGAGCCCACTGAGCCCCACTCAGCCCACTGAGCCCACTCAGCCCACTGAGCCCACTCAGCCCACTGGCCCCACTCAGCCCACTGGCCCCACTCAGCCCACTGAGCCCACTCAGCCCACTGAGCCCACTCAGCCCACTGCCCCACTCAGCCCACTGGCCCCACTCAGCCCACTCAGCCCACTGAGCCCACTCAGCCCACTGGCCCCACTCAGCCCACTGGCCCCACTCAGCCCACTGCCCACTCAGCCCACTGGCCCCACTCAGCCCACTGAGCCCACTCAACCCACTGAGCCCACTGAGCCCACTCAGCCCACTGAGCCCACTGGCCCCACTGAGCCCACTGGCCCCACTGAGCCCCCTCAGCCCACTCAGCCCACTGAGCCCACTCAACCCATTGAGCCCACTGAGCCCACTGGCCCCACTCAGCCCACTGGCCCCACTGAGCCCACTGGCCCCACTCAGCCCATTGGCCCCACTCAGCCCACTGGGCCCACTCAGCCCACTGGCCCCACTCAGCCCACTGAGCCCACTCAGCCCACTGGCCCCACTCAGCCCACTGAGCCCACTCAGCTCACTGGCCCCACTCAGCCCACTGAGCCCCACTGGCCCCACTCAGCCCACTGAGCCCACTCAGCCCACTGGCCCCACTCAGCCCACTGAGCCCACTGGCCCCACTCAGCCCACTGGCCCCACTCAGCCCACTGGCCCCACTGAGCCCACTCAGCCCACTGGCCCCACTGAGCCCACTCAGCCCACTGGCCCCACTGAGCCCACTCAGCCCACTGGCCCCACTGAGCCCACTCAGCCCACTCAGCCCACTGGCCCCACTGAGCCCACTGGCCCCACTCAGCCCACTGGCCCCACTCAGCCCACTGAGCCCACTGAGCCCACTCAGCCCACTGAGCCCACTGGCCCCACTCAGCCCACTGAGCCCACTGGCCCCACTCAGCCCACTCAGCCCACTGAGCCCACTGAGCCCACTGAGCCCATTGGCCCCACTTATACCAGAAATTTTGTTTTGCTTTTCTAAATTTTTAGTCAATGTTTGATTCTGGGGTAGTTTCTTCATTGTGGCTACACCAGTTGGTAACAGATGTCCAGATTTTCTGCATCAACCCACTTTCTTGTGATTTTGCCATTGTCTTAGTTGGTGTACTCGTGCATGTGGGAGGTGAGTTCACAATTTCTTCTAGGTTTGTCGCTGTTGTTGTCAAGGCCATTCTACCGTTCTTCATCTGTCCTGGTTTTCACTCTGTTAGAAAGACCATGTGAGTACGGAGAAGTTGATGGTAAGGAAGTCTCCTGTCGTTGTTTCCCCATCCCCCCTTGGACAGCACCTCTGTCAGGGGTATCTGCCAACCGGCATGTCACTCCTCCCCATCCTGCCTTGGACAGCACCTCTGTCAGGGGTATCTGCCAACCGGCATGTCAGTCCTCCCCATCCCGCCTTGGACAGCACCTCTGTCAGGGGTATCTGCCAACCGGCATGTCACTCCTCCCCATCCCCCCTTGGACAGCACCTCTGTCAGGGGTATATCCCAACCGGCATGTCAGTCCTCCCCATCCCCCCTTGGACAGCACCTCTGTCAGGGGTATCTGCCAACCGGCATGTCACTCCTCCCCATCCCCCTTGGACAGCACCTCTGTCAGGGGTATCTGCCAACCGGCATGTCACTCCTCCCCATCCCCCCTTGGACAGCACCTCTGTCAGGGGTATCTGCCAACCGGCATGTCAGTCCTCCCCATCCCCCCTTGGACAGCACCTCTGTCAGGGGTATCTGCCAACCGGCATGTCACTCCTCCCCATCCCCCCTTGGACAGCACCTCTGTCAGGGGTATCTGCCAACCGGCATGTCAGTCCTCCCCATCCCCCCTTGGACAGCACCTCTGTCAGGGGTATCTGCCAACAGGCATGTCACTCCTCCCTATCCCTGGACTCTGGATATTCAGGAGAGGTATCTGCCAGAGTAGATATGTCATCAGGAGCAACAGTCACGTCACTCCTCCCCATCCTGGGACTCTCTGGATATTCAGAAGATGCTCCTTGATCCGCATCTCCTTCGGCTTCTTCCTGGCTCCTGCCTGGCGCGTCGACCTCCTCTGCTCCCGTTCACTCAGGACACCCACTTGGTTTATTTCAGTTGAATACATTCAGTTGTGCAACTGACTAGGTATCCCTCTTTCCATTTCCTTTCCCTTCCGACCATAAAAACAGGACAATTAGACTCTGCCTGTTTTCTTTGGTTGAGACGTCACAAGAGTAAAGATAGATTACTCCATATGTGGGTTACTTATGGTATCTAGCTCCCTCTGTGGGTTACTTATGGTATCTAGCTCCCTCTGTGGGTATCTAGCTCCCCCTGTGGGTTACTTATGGTATCTAACTCCCTCTGTGGGTTACTTATGGTATCTAGCTCCCCCTGTGGGTTACTTATGGTATCTAGCTCCCTCTGTGGGTTACTTATGGTAACTAGCTCCCTCTGTGGATTACTTATGGTAACTTGCTCCCTCTGTGGGTTACTTATGGTATCTAGCTCCATCTGTGGGTTACTTATGGTATCTAGCTCCCTCTGTGGGTTACTTATGGTATCTAGCTCCCTCTGTGGGTTACTTATGGTATCTAGCTCGCTCTGTGGGTTACTTATGGTATCTAGCTCCCTCTGTGGGTTACTTATGGTATTTAGCTCCCTCTGTGGGTTACGTATGGTAACTAGCTCCCTCTGTGGGTTACTTATGGTAACTAGCTCCCTCTGTGGGTTACTTGTGGTATCTAGCTCCCTCTGTGGGTTACTTATGGTAACTAGCTCCCTCTGTGGGTTACTTATGGTAACTAGCTCCCTCTGTGGGTTACTTATGGTAACTAGCTCCCTCTGTGGGTTACTTATGGTAACTAGCTCCCTCTGTGGGTTACTTATGGTAACTAGCTCCCTCTGTGGATTACTTATGCTAACTAGCTCCCTCTGTGGGTATCTAGCTCCCTCTGTGGGTTACTTATGGTATCTAGCTCCCTCTGTGGGTTACTTATGGTATCTAGCTCCCTCTGTGGGTTACTTATGGTAACTAGCTCCCTCTGTGGGTTACTTATGGTAACTAGCTCCCTCTGTGGGTTACTTATGGTATCTAGCTCCCTCTGTGGGTCACTTATGGTAACTAGCTCCCTCTGTGGGTTACTTATGGTAACTAGCTCCCTCTGTGGGTTACTTATGGTGACTAGCTCCCTCTGTGGGTTACTTATGGTAACTAGCTCCCTCTGTGGGTTACTAATGGTATCTAGCTCCCTCTGTGGGTTACTTATGGTATCTAGCTCCCTCTGTGGGTTACTTATGGTAACTAGCTCCCTCTGTGGGTTACTTATGGTATCTAGCTCCCTCTGTGGGTTACTTATGGTATCAAGCTCCCCATGTGGGTTACTTATGGTATCAAGCTCCCCATGTGGGTTACTTATGGTATCTAGCTCCCTCTGTTGGTTACTTATGGTAACTCGCTTCCTCTGTGGGTAACTTATGGTATCTAGTTCCCTCTGTGGGTTACTTATGGTATCTAGCTCCCTCTGTGGGTTACTTATGGTATCTAGCTCCCCCTGTGGGTTACTTATGGTATCTAGCTCCCTCTGTGGGTTACTTATGGTATCTAGCTCCCTCTGTGGGCTACTTATGGTATCTAGCTCCCTCTGTGGGTTACTTATGGTAACTAGCTCCCTCTGTGGGTATCTAGCTCCCTCTGTGGGTTACTTATGGTATCTAGCTCCCACTGTGGGTTACTTATGGTAACTAGCTCCCTCTGTGGGTTACTTATGGTATCTAGCTCCCTCTGTGGGTTACTTATGGTATCAAGCTCCCCATGTGGGTTACTTATTGTATCTAGCTCCCTCTGTGGGTTACTTATGGTAACTATCTCCCTCTGTGGGTTACTTATGGTATCTAGCTCCCTCTGTGGGTATCTAGCTCCCTCTGTGGGTTACTTATGGTATCGAGCTCCCTCTGTGGGTTACTTATGGTAACTAGCTCCCTCTGTGGGTTACTTATGGTATCAAGCTCCCCATGTGGGTTGCTTATGGTATCTAGCTCCCCATGTGGGTTACTTATGGTATCTAGCTCCCTCTGTGGGTTACTTATGGTAACTATCTCCCTCTGTGGGTTACTTATGGTATCTAGCTCCCTCTGTGGGTTACTTATGGTATCTAGCCCCCTCTGTGGGTTACTTATGGTATCTAGCTCCCTCTGTGGGTTACTTATGGTATCTAGCTCCCCATGTGGGTTACTTATGGTATCTAGCTCCCTCTGTGGGTTACTTATGGTAACTATCTCCCTCTGTGGGTTACTTATGGTATCTAGCTCCCCCTGTGGGTTACTTATGGTATCTAGCTCCCTCTGTGGGTTACTTATGGTATCTAGCTCCCTCTGTGGGCTACTTATGGTATCTAGCTCCCTCTGTGGGTTACTTATGGTAACTAGTTCCCTCTGTGGGTATCTAGCTCCCTCTGTGGGTTACTTATGGTATCTAGCTCCCACTGTGGGTTACTTATGGTAACTAGCTCCCTCTGTGGGTTACTTATGGTATCTAGCTCCCTCTGTGGGTTACTTATGGTAACTATCTCCCTCTGTGGGTTACTTATGGTATCTAGCTCCCCCTGTGGGTTACTTATGGTATCTAGCTCCCTCTGTGGGTTACTTAGGGTATCTAGCTCCCTCTGTGGGCTACTTATGGTATCTAGCTCCCTCTGTGGGTTACTTTTGGTAACTAGCTCCCGCTGTGGGTATCTAGCTCCCTCTGTGGGTTACTTATGGTATCTAGCTCCCACTGTGGGTTACTTATGGTAACTAGCTCCCTCTGTGGGTTACTTATGGTATCTAGCTCCCTCTGTGGGTTACTTATGGTATCAAGCTCCCCATGTGGGTTACTTATGGTATCTAGCTCCCTCTGTGGGTTACTTATGGTAACTATCTCCCTCTGTTGGTTACTTATGGTATCTAGCTCCCTCTGTGGGTATCTAGCTCCCTCTGTGGGTTACTTATGGTATCTAGCTCCCTCTGTGGGTTACTTATGGTAACTAGATCCCTCTGTGGGTTACTTATGGTATCAAGCTCCCCATGTGGGTTACTTATGGTATCTAGCTCTCCATGTGGGTTACTTATGGTATCTAGCTCCCTCTGTGGGTTACTTATGGTAACTATCTCCCTCTGTGGGTTACTTATGGTATCTAGCTCCCTCTGTGGGTTACTTATGGTATCTAGCCCCCTCTGTGGGTTACTTATGGTATCTAGCTCCCTCTGTGGGTTACTTATGGTATCAAGCTCCCTCTGTGGGTTACTTATGGTATCTAGCTCCCTCTGTGGGTTACTTATGG
The DNA here is from genome assembly GCF_023373465.1 of Oncorhynchus keta. Classification (NCBI taxonomy): domain Eukaryota; kingdom Metazoa; phylum Chordata; class Actinopteri; order Salmoniformes; family Salmonidae; genus Oncorhynchus; species Oncorhynchus keta. The sequence continues at coordinate 5,347,623 of NC_068433.1, forward strand.
TAACTTGCTCCCTCTGTGGGTTACTTATGTTATCTAGCCCCCTCTGTGGGTTACTTATGGTATCTAGCTCCCTCTGTGGGTTACTTATGGTAACTTGCTCCCTCTGTGGGTAACTTATGGTATCTAGCTCCCTCTGTGGGTTACTTATGGTATCTAGCTCCCTCTGTGGGTTACTTATGGTAACTAGCTCCCTCTGTGGGTAACTTATGGTATCTAGCTCCCTCTGTGGGTTACTTATGGTATCTAGCTCCCTCTGTGGGTTACTTATGGTATCTAGCTCCCTCTGTGGGTTACTTATGGTATCTAACTCCCTCTGTGGGTTACTTATGGTATCTAGCTCCCTCTGTGGGTTACTTATGGTATCTAAACTCCCTCTGTGGGTTACTTATGGTATCTAGCTCCCTCTGTGGGTTACTTATGGTAACTAGCTCCCTCTGTGGGTTACTTATGGTATCTAGCTCCCTCTGTGGGTTACTTATGGTAACTAGCTCCCTCTGTGGGTTACTTATGGTAACTAGCTCCCTCTGTGGGTTACTTATGGTAACTAGCTCCCTCTGTGGGTTACTTATGGTATCTAGCTCCCTCTGTTGGTTACTTATGGTATCAAGCTCCCCATGTGGGTTACTTATGGTATCAAGCTCCCCATGTGGGTTACTTATGGTAACTGGCTCCCTCTGTGGGTTACTTATGGTATCTAGCTCCCTCTGTGGGTTACTTATGGTATCTAGCTCCCTCTGTGGGTTACTTATGGTATCTAACTCCCTCTGTGGGTTACTTATGGTATCTAGCTCCCTCTGTGGGTTACTTATGGTATCTAGCTCCCTCTGTGGGTGCAGTATTTATAATGTTTGGCAATGAGGACAAAAACTAGCATAGTTCATCTGGCCAGCTAGTTTAGCCAGGGATAGGACGACAAATTGCCCGGGCCTAGTGCACATGTGAGCCAGCTGACTATACACACTATAGGCTTGTTCAGGAGACAGATTGTATGGGACACAAAATGGGACAAACACCAAATTGAGACTGTATGCAGAATTCTGCAAAAACATCCTCCGTGTACAATATAAAACACCAAATAATGCAGAGCAGAATTAGGCCGATACCCGCTGATGATCAAAATCCAGAAAAGAGCCGTTAAATTCTACAACCTTCTAAAAGGAAGCGATTCCCAAACCTTCCATAACAAAGCCATCACCTACAGAGAGATGAACCTGGAGAAGAGTCCCTTAAGCAAGCTGGTCCTGGGGCTCTGTTCACAAACACAGACCCCACAGAGCCCCAGGACAGCAGCACAATTAGACCCAATCAAATCATGAGAAAGCAAAAAGATAATTACTAAACACATTGGGAAGAATAAACAGGGAAAAAACAGAGCAAACTAGAATGCTATTTGGCCCTACACAGAGAGTACACAGCGGCAGAATACCTGACCACTGTGACTGACCCAAAATTAAGGAAAGCTTTGACTATGTACAGACTCAGTGAGCATAGCCTTGCTATTGAGAAAGGCCGCCGTAGGCAGACATGGCTCTCAAGAGAAGACAGGTCTATGTGCTCACTGCCCACAAAATGAGGTGGAAACTGAGCTGCACTTCCTAACCTCCTGCCCAACGTATGACCATATTAGAGAGACATATTTCCCTCAGGTTACACAGATCCACAAAGAATTAGAAAACAAATCCAATTTTGATAAACTCCCATATCTACTGGGTGAAATTCCACAGTGTGACATCACAGCAGTAAGATGTGTGACCTGTTGCCACGAGAAAAGGGCAACCAGAGAAGAACAAACACCATTGTAAATTCAACAATTTATTTTTCCATTTGTACTTTAACTGTATATAGCCATAATGTGCCGTTTTTAAATGTCTCTGTTCCTTTGGAACTTTTGTTTTTGTAATGTTTACTGTTTAACAATACAAATTATAATTGATTTGACTTGCTTTGGCAATGTAATATCTGTTTCCCATGACAATAAATCCCTTTGAATTGAATTGTAGTTTTAATGACATCAGGAACTGGCAGCAAAACGTTTGTTTAAACAATTCAGAGACTGAAACGAATAATTCACGATGACGTATAATTAAGGACAACATATGGATATCCAGTCCGAAATAAGCTGTAACTGTCGATAGTAAAACAATTAAAACTGTGTTTTTAGTAAAGCACAGTTTCTAAACTCAGAGACGCAAACACTGTCGGACTTCCGGGAACTCTTGCGAAGCAGACCAGGCCGGGGTTTAAGAAGGCAATGAGAAAATGTAAACAATTATTCGTTAGTTGTTCATTTTTCTCAAGATCTAAAGGCACAATCTAGATTCGAACAAATGCATTAAGTAGTTGAACATGTTATTACTCCAAACTTCGTGAAAGTGACGAACTGACAGGTTTTCACTTTCGTAAAAGAAAATACTTTATTACTGAAGGAGTGCCTTTGAATTGATGACCTTCACATGCGCCATTCAGCGCATAACGTCCATGAGACGTGTTTCTGCGCATGAGCTCAGCTTGTCCACGTCGCCATGACATCACCTACAACCGATCGAGGAAACAGCGAAACAGTTTGTTTTTGCAACACAGTAGACTCACCACCACTCTTGCCGCGTTCATATGCTAGACGGAACTAGGAAACTCGGCAAATTTCCGACTTGTTAATTCGGTTGTACTTGAGTTTGATTTATTTTATTTTTTATTAAACAGTAACATGCAAAACACAAACAAAACAGAACAGCCAGAGGGATTTCACAAAGAAATAAGGAAGAGAACAAATAAAATAACAAAAAACAAATCCACATTATATCAATTGAAATCCAGACATGTAGCGGAAATAAAGCATTTTTACATTTTGTTTGGTATATATTTTAATGATTCTAAATAGTTTACCAAATCATTTATTTTAAGGCCCTTTTTACTTTTTCTAGTGTATGAAAATGTCCTAATAAAATAAAAGAGATTTATGACAATCAGTGTAGTAAAATAATATGTGAAACTTAGATATTTCAATGGCTCTATGCATTTTGTTGCCAAGATATAGTTTGACATCCAGAACACTTCGCTATATAAACAATGACATAATAAGTGATAGATTCACAAAAACTGGTCATCAGGTATATATTTACAAATCAAACTACGACACGGATATTTATTTATTATTATTTATTTTTTTAACCTTTATTTAACCAGGCAAGTCAGTTAAGAACAAATTATTATTTTCAATGACAGCGTGGTGGGTTAACTGCCTGTTCAGGGGTAGAACGACAGATTTGTACCTTGTCAGCTCGGGGTTTGAACTCACAACCTTCCGGTTACTGGTCCAACGCTCTAACCACTAGGCTACGATGCCACCCCGGAATAATGCACAGCATGGAACCACTACTAGCACCACTAGGCTACGCTGATTACTTTATTGGCCACCATACATTTTTTTTGTGACCTTACATCAAACGATGAAGCCCAACAAAATATCGCAGAGGGAATAGAAAAAGTCAATGTAATTGCTAAAATGTATAAACCATTTCAAATTCCTTATATTAAGACAGCACAATTTTCTATTTGTTGTTGCTGCTGTTGCTGTTGTTGTTGTTGTTGCTGCTGCTGTTGTTGCTGTTGTTGTTGTTGTTGTTGTTGTTGTTGTTGTTGACGGATAGCCAGGGGGACACTCCAACGTGTCAGGGAAAGTGTACGGAGTAAAAAGTACATTATTTTCTTTAGGAATGTAGTGAAGTAAAAGTAAAAGTTGGCAAAAATATAAATAAAGTACAGATACCCCCCAAAAACTAGTTAAGTAGTACTCTACTGTATTTTTTAATTTAAGTACACACACCACTGTGTGTGCCATTCAGAAGGTGAATGGGCAAGGCAAAATATTTAAGTGACTTTGAACGGGATCTGGTAGTAGGTGCCAAGAGCACCGGTTTGTTTCAAGAACTGCAACGCTGCTGGGTTTTTCATTCAACAGTTTTTGGGGTGTGTATCAAGAACGGTCCAACACCCAAAGGACATCCAGCCAACTTGACACAAGTGTGGGAAGCATTGGAGTCAACATGGGCCGGCATCCACGTGGAACTCTTTTGATACCTTGTAGTCAATGCCCCCAACAAATCAAGGCTGTTCTGATGCAGCTCTGTATTAGGAACGTGTTCCTTATGTTTGGTATACTCTGTGTAAACCAGTAGATGCTCCTCAGAGAATGGGGAGGACGATCCTCCTCCAGTGAATTTCATAAAAATGGCGAAACATTTAAAGTTATCCATTTTAGATCCAAATTAAATAAAGTTATACAAAGCACTCTGTAGGATAGCACCATGGTGAAGCCAGAGGACCGCTGGCTTCCATCCTCCTCAGGGTACATTGACTTCAATACAAAACCTAGGAGGTTCATGGTTCTCACCCACTTCCATAGACTTACACAGTAATTAGGACAATGTCCAGAGGACATCCTCCAACCTATTAGAGCTCTTGCTGCATTAACTGATATGTTGTCCACCAATCAAAGGATCAGAGAAGGAATCCAGTACTGAAAGCATAAGCTAGAAAGACAATAGTTGAACAGTTTTGTACAAATTTTAATTTCTTCCAAAATGAAGTTTTACTTAATTAGCTAGCAAATACAGCTAGCTAGTTTAGCCTACTGAAACACCCTGCTCAAACAGAGGGATGCTATGTTAGCTAGCTAGCTATAGCAGGGGGATGCTACGTTAGCTAGCTGGCTATAACAGAGGGATGCTATGTTAGCTAGCAGGCTAGGACTATCCAACACAAGACTGGAACTCTTCCAAGTTATGGTAAGCTTTTGGCTTACTCGTTTGTTGCCACCGGGGACTGCTGGTGTAATTGCTAAACTGCTGACTGACTGTAACGTTACTCCATGATTGTAGCAGGTTTACTAATGTGTTAGTTCTATTAACTATGTTGACTATGATGTTACCTTAGCTAATATGGTGACAATGATGTAGGCTGTGTGTAGCGGTTATGATGTGATTTGGCTTGGAAATATTTTTTTTTCTCCTGGTCACATCCAGCTGATGTGTTGTATATTGAAGTCCACAAACAAAGGGAAAATGTTAGAGGAGGAGAGCGCATAGATGCGAGAAGGAATACAATGTGGCTGCTATGAAAGGGACCTGGAAAGGGCCTCCCGAGTGGAGCAGGGTTCTAAGACACTGCATCACAGTGCTAGCTGTGCCACTAGAGATCCTGGTTTGAGTCCAGGCTCGACCCATGGGGCAGCGCACAATTGGCCCAGCGTCATCTGGGTTAGGGGAGGATTTGGCCGGCAGGGACGTCGTTGTCCCATCGTGCTCTAGCGACTCCTGTGGCGGGCCGGGCGCAGTGCACGCTGACACAGTCAGCTTTCCTCTGACACATTGGGTGTGGCTGGCTTCTTGTTTAAGCGGATATTGTGTCAAGAAGCAGTTTGGAGGATGCACGGATCTCGACCATCGTCTTTGCAGTGATGAGACAAGACTGCTACCATGACTACCCTGTCATAACCTACTGGGGAGAAAAGAAAAATACGTTATTGGGTTCATTCTGTGTTAGAGGAATTTAGTTCATATATGTTCATTAACCAATTCAATTAAAACACTCTGTCCGTTTTATAAGAATTTGTAAGGTTCTCATTTACATGAAATAGACAAGAGACCAGTCTACAACATTAACCAATAGCGTTTATTCTCAAGAGCTCTGCCCATAATACCATGTACATTGGTTTATATACCTCACATTCCGTCGTAAATGTCCCTCCTCCTCTCAGATACAATGGCAATATAGTTCACAAGCCTTCTCACATTGTCTGCCACCTGTTAAACAATCTACTACAAGCCCAAGGTCTCTCCCCTCCCCGGGTGGGGACAGCATGTCCTGTAAGGAACACAGTATTCCAGCCAGTCTGACGATACCTCCATTCGTTTCAAACAAGGAACAGAAAGTCCTTGTTCTAATTCTTGACTAAAACTACACACATTATATTCAATCTTATGATTATAATAAGATTCATACATTCACACAGTGACAGGGTAGTATTCTGTTTAGTTATAGTTCTACGTTAAATAATTTAGTCATTATTCATATAAAACCCATAACATTCTGCCGATCTTGTTGAACATTTCAAGCACAGTTATTAGCTAGCTAATCAATTTCAAAGGGGGTATTGTTGGGAACTCGTGATTCGTTGAATGACTTGACACTCAACCCCCGTGACTCGACCCTTCTTGGGTAACTAGAGCCCCCCTACACACACCCTCCCCTAGCCCCCCAACACACACCCTCCCCTAGCCCCCCAACACACACCCTCCCTTAACCCTCTACACACACCCCCTCCTAGCCCCCCTACACACACCCTCCCCTAGCCCCCTACACACACCCTCCCCTAGCCCCCTACACACACCCTCCCCCCCTAACCCCTAGCCCCCTACACACCCTCCCCTAACCCCCCTACACACACCCCTCCCACCCTCCCCTAGCCCCCAACACACACCCTCCCCCCCCTACACACCCCCCCTAGCCCCCTACACACCCCTCCTAGCCCCCTACACACACCCCCCCCTAGCCCCCTACACACCCCCTCCTCCTAGCCCCCACACCCCCCTAGCCCCCTACACACACCCTCCCCTAGCCCCCCAACACACACCCCTCCTAGCCCCCTACACACACCCTCCCCTAGCCCCCTACACACACCCTCCCCTAACCCCCTACACACACCCTCCCCTAGCCCCCTACACACACCCCTCCCCCCTACACACACCCTCCCATAGCCCCCAACACACACCCTCCTAGCCCCCTACACACACCCTCCCCTACCCCCCTAGCCCCCTACACACACCCTCCCCTAGCCCCCTACACACACCCTCCCCTAACCCCCCTACACACACCCTCCCCCCCTACACACACCCTCCCCTAGCCCCCAACACACACACCTCCTAGCCCCCTACACACACCCCCCCTAGCCCCCAACACACACCCCTCCTAGCCCCCAACACACACCCCTCCTAGCCCCCAACACACACCCCCCTAGCCCCCTACACACACCCTCCCCTAGCCCCCAACACACACCCCCTCCTAGCCCCCTACACACACACCCCCCTAGCCCCCATACACACACACCCCTAGCACCCCACCCTACTCCCCCTTGCCTTCTAGCTGCTGACAGTGCTGTGTTTCCAAGCCTCCAGTCCTTTGTCCACATGGACTTCAAACCATTGCTCTCTTCTATGTCAATACAATGCACAGATCAATGAACATATCACCCTGTCATAACCTACCTTCTCTCTCACCCTGTTCTCTCCCCCGTCACCCAACCTCTTGATTCTGTCATAACCTACCTTCTCACCCTCCCTCACCCAACCTCTTGACCCTGTCATAACCTACCTTCTCACCCTCCCTCACCCAACCTCTTGATCCTGTCATAACCTACCTTCTCACCCTCCCTCACCCAACTTCTTGACCCTGTCATAACCTACCTTCTCTCTCACCATGTTCTCTCCCCCCTCACCCAACCTCTTGACCCTGTCATAACCTACCTTCTCTCCCCCCTCACCCAATCTCTTGACCCTGCATGACTACCATCTCCTCCCTCCTCACCCATCCCTTCCTTCTATCTCTGTCATAACCTCCCTTCCTTCCCTCACTATCTTTGACCCTGGGCATAACCTACCAGGGGCCCCCCTCACCCAATCTCAGGGGCCCTGCATGGGACTACCATCTCCCAATGATTCTCGGTGCTCTTCATCCCTTCCCTATCTCTACTCTCTCTCTTCATCCCCCCTGGTACTATCTTTGACCCTGCCAGGGGCCCCATGGTACTACGGTGCCAGGGGCCCCATGGGACTACGGTGCCAGGGGCCCAATGATACTACGGTGCCAGGGCCCGGTGCCAGGGGCCCCATGGTACTACGGTGCCAGGGCCCGGTACCAGGGCCCCCATGGTACTACGGTGCCAGGGCCCGGTGCCAGGGCCCCCATGGGACTACGGTGCCAGGGGCCCCATGGGACTACGGTGCCAGGGGCCCAATGATACTACGGTGCCAGGGCCCGGTGCCCCATGGTACTACGGTGCCAGGGCCCGGTGCCAGGGCCCCCATGGTACTACGGTGCCAGGGCCCGGTGCCAGGGCCCCCATGGTACTACGGTGCCAGGGCCCGGTGCCAGGGCCCCCATGGTACTACGGTGCCAGGGCCCAGTGCCAGGGCCCCCATGGTACTACGGTGCCAGGGCCCGGTGCCAGGGCTCCCATGGTACTACGGTGCCAGGGCCCGGTGCCAGGGCCCCCATGGTACTACGGTGCCAGGGCCCGGTGCCAGGGCCCCCATGGTACTACGGTGCCAGGCCCCCATGGGACTACGGTGCCAGGGGCCCAATGATACTACGGTGCCAGGGCCCGGTGCCCCATGGTACTACGGTGCCAGGGCCCGGTACCAGGGCCCCCATGGTACTACGGTGCCAGGGCCCGGTGCCAGGGCCCCCATGGTACTACGGTGCCAGGGCCCGGTGCCAGGGCCCCCATGGTACTACGGTGCCAGGGCCCGGTGCCAGGGCCCCCATGGTACTACGGTGCCAGGGCCCGGTGCCAGGGCTCCCATGGTACTACGGTGCCAGGGCCCGGTGCCAGGGCCCCCATGGTACTACGGTGCCAGGGCCCGGTGCCAGGGCCCCCATGGTACTACGGTGCCAGGGCCCGGTGCCAGGGCCCCCATGGTACTACGGTGCCAGGGCCCGGTGCCAGGGCCCCCATGGTACTACGGTGCCAGGGCCCGGTGCCAGGGCCCCCATGGTACTACGGTGCCAGGGCCCAGTGCCAGGGCCCCCATGGTACTACGGTGCCAGGGCCCGGTGCCAGGGCCCCCATGGTACTACGGTGCCAGGGCCCGGTGCCAGGGCCCCCATGGTACTATGGTGCCAGGGCTCTGGGCCATTTGTGACTCATACAAAGACCTTGTCCGTTTAATTTATATTCCTAAAGTCTTTTACAATGTTTTAATGTAATGTTAGTAATCATATGTACTTGTATAGAGTGGATTTGTACACTACACAAACATTTTATTAATTGTTTTCTAAATAAATACGGTACAGTAGATGTTGTTGTCCCAGTGGGGTACTGTTGCTATAGCAATAGTATTGTGGTAGTTGTTATACTGTTGGGCGAGGAGTTTCTTTTCCATAACCATGTGACCTCACCAGGAAAAACTATTGGCCCTAATTTATAATCGATTTCCATTTCAAGTCAAGAAGTTAAATTAAATTCTAATTTTTCTTCAATGTTTCTTAATGGAAAAGCTATTGGAATTTCAAATACAAAAATTGTATCAGTATATTTAGTATATTGGCTTTATTGTCAGTGATAAAGATTTTGTATGTGTGCAGTGACGTAGTAGCTCAATTCTACCAGCTGGTGTCGCCATTGAGCAGTCGTCTAATTAAAATCTGCATTCATGAACCCAGCAGAGAGAAACGATAAAGACATCAAAAATGACTGAAGTATTCCATCTGCTTAATAGACACCCAGAGGAGTAGTACTCCTCGATACCTAACCTTTTCTTTGGCCATGATAGAGAGGGAGAGAGAGGGGAGAGGAAAGAGAGGGAGGGGAGAGGAGAGGGAAAGGAGAGAGAGGGAGGGGAGAGATGAGAGAGGGAGAGAGATGAGAGATGAAAGAGGGAGGGGAGAGATGAGAGAGGGAGGGGAGAGGAGAGAGAGAGGAAGAGGAGAGAGAGAGGGAGAGGAGAGAGAGGGAGGGAGGGAGGAGAGAGAGGGAGGGAGGAGAGAGAGGGAGGGGAGAGAGAGGGAGGGGAGAGGAGAGAGAGAGGGGGAGAGGAGAGAGAGGGAGGGGAGAGGAGAGAGAGAGTGGGAGAGGAGAGAGAGGGGAGGGGAGAGGGGAGGGAGGGGGAGAGGAGAGAGAGAGAGAGGGGGAGAGGAGAGGAGAGAGAGAGGGGGAGAGGAGAGAGAGGGAGAGGGAGGGGAGAGGGAGGGGAGAGGAGAGGGAGCGAGGGGTGAAAAATGGAGAGCTGATTAAAGGATAAGAGAGGATGATCTCTTCATTGTCCGGGAAAAACGGATTGGGGGGAAAAAAATCCTGACCCTTTTCTCTCTCTCGTTCTTTGTTTGTGCGTTCTGGAAAGAGAGGGAGGAGAGGAGAGAGAGGGAGGAGAGGAGAGAGAGGGAGGAGAGGAGAGAGAGGGAGAGAGAGGGAGGAGAGGAGAGGAGAGAGAGAACCTTGCACCTGTGAAGAGAGAGATAGATGGAACAAAACAAGGGTGGATGCTGAGTCAGCGCTCATCTCTTTATTTTTCTATTTACCCCCCTCTCTCCACTTCTCTCCCTCCCTCTCTCCACTTCTCTCCACTTCTCTCCCTCTCTCTCTCCACTTCTCTCCCTCTCCACTTCTCTCCACTTCTCTCCCTCTCTCCCTCCCTCTCTCCACTTCTCTCCCTCTCTCTCTCCACTTCTCTCCATGTCTCTTCCTCTTTCTATCCCTCCATCTCCCTCTCCTCTCTGTCTGTGACAATTACACCATCAAAACACTTCAGTCAGAGAGGGTAATTGGTGCCAGTGTTGTCGTGAGAGAGCGATATAGATAGTGTCTATTTCTGTGCTTGTGTGTGTGTGTGTTTAGAGACATCATATGTTCTTTATCGTACGGCGCTTCACACACTGTGAGAGCTCGGTCAGAGGGTCCATAAGGTGTCCTATATCAGGTATTCCCAAACTGGGGCGATGTCGTCGGGAGGTGAGCCCCGAATGAATATGTGAGTCACACATTTTCAAACAGTCCATTTATATTTTCCAACAGGACTACACATTTGGGTGAGGTTTTTTTTTCTTTTTTCTCTCGCCTGTGTAGTCGTTTCACTGTCATAAAATGAAACCATCTAGTGTTCAGCGAAATAACATTTAACAACACAATGTCAAATACAGGTCAAATAATTAACATCCAATCACATTAACCGTTACTCATCCAATCACATTAACCGTTACTCATCCAATCACATTAACCGTTACTCATCCAATCACATTAACCGTTACTCATCCAATCGCATTAACCGTTACTCATCCAATCACATTAACCGTTACTCATCCAATCACATTAACCGTTACTCATCCAATCACATTAACCGTTACTCATCCAATCACATTAACCGTTACTCATCCAATCACATTAACCGAAAGCACCGAGCTACTGCCCCCCTTACCTGGGAAAGCACCAAGCTACTGTCCCCCTTACCTGGGAAAGCACCAAGCTACTGCCCCCTTACCTGGGAAAGCACCAAGCTACTGTCCCCTTACCTGGGAAAGCACCAAGCTACTGCCCCCTTACCTGGGAAAGCACCAAGCTACTGCCCCTTACCTGGGAAAGCACCAAGCTACTGTCCCCCTTACCTGGGAAAGCACCAAGCTACTGTCCCCTTACCTGGGAAAGCACCAAGCTACTGTCCCCTTACCTGGGAAAGCACCAAGCTACTGTCCCCTTACCTGGGAAAGCACCAAGCTACTGTCCCCTTACCTGGGAAAGCACCAAGCTACTGTCCCCTTACCTGGGAAAGCACCAAGCTACTGCCCCCTTACCTGGGAAAGCACCAAGCTACTGTCCCCTTACCTGGGAAAGCACCAAGCTACTGTCCCCTTACCTGGGAAAGCACCAAGCTACTGTCCCCTTACCTGGGAAAGCACCAAGCTACTGTCCCCTTACCTGGGAAAGCACCAAGCTACTGTCCCCTTACCTGGGAAAGCACCAAGCTACTGTCCCCTTACCTGGGAAAGCACCAAGCTACTGCCCCTTACCTGGGAAAGCACCAAGCTACTGTCCCCTTACCTGGGAAAGCACCAAGCTACTGTCCCCTTACCTGGGAAAGCACCAAGCTACTGCCCCCTTACCTGGGAAAGCACCAAGCTACTGTCCCCTTACCTGGGAAAGCACCAAGCTACTGTCCCCCTTACCTGGGAAAGCACCAAGCTACTGTCCCCTTACCTGGGAAAGCACCAAGCTACTGTCCCTTACCTGGGAAAGCACCAAGCTACTGTCCCCCTTACCTGGGAAAGCACCAAGCTACTGTCCCCTTACCTGGGAAAGCACCAAGCTACTGTCCCCTTACCTGGGAAAGCACCAAGCTACTGTCCCCCTTACCTGGGAAAGCACCAAGCTACTGTCCCCTTACCTGGGAAAGCACCAAGCTACTGTCCCCTTACCTGGGAAAGCACCAAGCTACTGTCCCCTTACCTGGGAAAGCACCAAGCTACTGTCCCCTTTACCTGGGAAAGCACCAAGCTACTGTCCCCCTTACCTGGGAAAGCACCAAGCTACTGTCCCCTTACCTGGGAAAGCACCAAGCTACTGTCCCTTTACCTGGGAAAGCACCAAGCTACTGTCCCCCTTACCTGGGAAAGCACCAAGCTACTGTCCCCTTACCTGGGAAAGCACCAAGCTACTGGGAAAGCACCAAGCTACTGTCCCTTTACCTGGGAAAGCACCAAGCTACTGTCCCCTTACCTGGGAAAGCACCAAGCTACTGTCCCTTTACCTGGGAAAGCACCAAGCTACTGTCTCCCTTACCTGGGAAAGCACCAAGCTACTGTCCCTTTACCTGGGAAAGCACCAAGCTACTGTCCCTTTACCTGGGAAAGCACCAAGCTACTGTCCCCTTACCTGGGAAAGCACCAAGCTACTGTCCCTTTACCTGGGAAAGCACCAAGCTACTGTCCCCTTACCTGGGAAAGCACCAAGCTACTGTCCCCTTACCTGGGAAAGCACCCAACAGACAGGGATTTTGGACCATTGAAGAGGAGCAAATGATGAGAAAGATTTGGGGTTCACTTATACTGGGGAGTAGTGCCCCCCTTACCTGGGAAAGCACCATTATCTCACACTGTGAAACCTTCACTTATACTGGGAAAGTGCCTTTCCTCAGCCACAGCTGTTATATGTCCCCAGTATTATCCTGGGAAAGCACCAAGCTACTGTCCCTTTAGCCAACAGGGAAAGTCCTACAGGCAAGCCCAAGCTACAACTCAGCCACAGTGTGTCCCTTTACCTGGGAACATTTAGCAACAAAACATACTTTTAAAAATAAGCCAGAGGAGGTTTTTGGGAAAGCACAACTTTTGAAGCTACTGTCCAGGTACCATTAATATCTGGGAAAGCACCGAGTGGGGAGGACAGGCAAGTCCCATACTTACCTGGGAAAGGCAAGCCCCATACTATTGTCCAGGCAAGCCCCACCTATTGAGAGGAGCTAGGACAGGCAAGCCCCATACTATTGTCCCTGGCTGGGAAAGCCCCATACTATTGTAGAGGAGTGGCTACAGGCCCCCTTACCTGGGAAAGCACAGGCAAGCTACTGTCCAGGCAAGCCCCATACTATTGGGAAACAGGCAAGCCCCATACTATTGCTACAGGCCCCCATACTATTGTAGAGGAGTGGCTAGGACAGGCAAGCCCCATACCTGGGAAGGAGCTGGGACAGGCAAGCTCATACTGTCCCAAGCCCCATACTATTATAGAGGAAAGCACAGGCAAGCCCATACTATTGTCCCCCCATACCTTGGGAAAGGACAGGCAAGCCCCATACTGTCCCCTGGCTACCCAGGCAAGCCCACCACTATTAGAGGAGTGGCTACAGTCCCCCATACTATTGTGGAGGACCTGGGAAAGGCAAGCCCCATACTATTGCAGAGGAGTACTGCCCCCCATACTATTGTAAGGAGCTACCACAGGCAAGGCCCATACTTAGAGGAGTGGCTGGGAAAGGCAAGCCCCATACTACTGTCCCTTTACCTGGGAAAGGCACCATAGCTACAAGCCCCCTTACCTTGGAAAGCACCACAGGCAAGCCCCATACCTGGGAAAGTGGCTGGGACAGGCAAGCCCCATACTGCCCCCTTACCTGGGAAAGCACAGGCAAGCCCCATACTATTGCTGGGACCAAGCCCCATACCTGGAGGAAACAGGCAAGCCCAACTATTGCTACTGCCCCCTTACCTGGGAAAGGCACCCCAACTATTGCTACTGTCCCATACTATACCTGGGAAAGGCAAGCCCCAACAACAGACAGGGACGTTGAACCATCTATTGAAGAGGGCTAGGACAGATGTGATGAGAACTACCCCATTGATTTGGGGTTCAGGCAAGCCCCATACTATTGTAGGAGTGCCTTTCCAGGCAGCCACAGTGCAGTTACAGGCATGTCCTACTATTGTAGAGGATCCCAGGCAAGCCCCATCGATGAAATCTTCAGGCAAGCCCCATACTGGGAGTAGTGCCTTTCCTCAAGCCCCACAGTGTGTTATATATGTCCCCATACAGTATTAGTCCCAGGCAAGCCCCATACTATTGTAAACCTTCAGGCAAGCCCCATACTATTGTAGAGGAGTAGTGCCTTTCCTCAGCCACAGTGTGTTATATATGGACAGGCAAGCCCCATACTATTGTGGAGGAGTGGCTGGGACAGGCAAGCCCCATACTATTGTGGAGGAGTGGCTGGGACAGGCAAGCCCCATACTATTGTAGAGGAGTGGCTGGGACAGGCAAGCCCCATACTATTGTGGAGGAGTGGCTGGGACAGGCAAGCCCCATACTATTGTGGAGGAGTGGCTGGGACAGGCAAGCCCCATACTATTGTAGAGGAGAGGCTGGGACAGGCAAGCCCCATACTATTGTAGAGGAGTGGCTGGGACAGGCAAGCCCCATACTATTGTAGAGGAGTGGCTAGGACAGGCAAGCCCCATACTATTGTGGAGGAGTGGCTGGGACAGGCAAGCCCCATACTATTGTGGAGGAGTGGCTGGGACAGGGAAGCCCCATACTATTGTGGAGGACTGGCTGGGACAGGCAAGCCCCATACTATTGTGGAGGACTGGCTGGGACAGGCAAGCCCCATACTATTGTGGAGGAGTGGCTGGGACAGGCAAGCCCCATACTATTGTGGAGGACTGGCTGGGACAGGCAAGCCCCATACTATTGTGGAGGAGTGGCTGGGACAGAGAATAACCAGACATACAGTCTTTCAGCATGACAATGATCCCAAACACACCGCCCGGGCAATGAAGGAGTGGCTTCGTAAGAAGCATTTCAAGGTCCTGGAGTGGCCTAGCCAGTCTCCAGATCTCAACCCCATAGAAAATCTTTGGAGGGAGTTGAAATTCCGTGTTGCCCAGCAACAGCCCCAAAACATCACTGCTCAAGAGGAGATCTGCATGGAGGAATGGGCCAAAATACCAGCAACAGTGTGTGAAAACCTTGTGAAGACTTACAGAAAACGTTTGACCTCTGTCATTGCCAACAAAGGGTATATAACAAAGTATTGAGATAAACTTTTGTTATTGACCAAATACTTATTTTCCACCATAATTTGCAAATAAATTCATTAAAAATCCTACAATGTGATTTTGTGGATTTCTTTTTCTCATTTTGTCTGTCATAGTTGAAGTGAACCTATGATGAAAATTACAGGCCTCTCTCATCTTTTTAAGTGGGAGAACTTGCACAATTGGTGGCTGACTAAATACTTTTTTGCCCCACTGTATATAATTTTAATTCCATTCCTTTACTTTAGATTTGTGTGAAATAGATGTAAAAGTATAGACTTTACGTCCGTCCCCTCGCCCCGACATGGGCGTGAACCAGGGACGCTCTGCACACATCAACAACAGTCACCCACGAAGCATCGTTACCCATCGCTCCACAAAAGCCACGGTCCTTACAGAGCAAAGGGGATCCACTACTTCAAGGTCTCAGAGCAAGTGACGTCACTGAGTGATACGCCACTAGGGCGCACCACCGCTAACTAGCTAGCCATTTCACATCGGCTACACTCACCCCTCCTTTTGACCTCCTCCTCTTTCCGCAGCAACCAGTGATCCGGGTCAACAGCATCAATGTAAATCAATGTTGTGAAATTGTTAGATATTACTGTACTGTTGGAACTAGAAGCACAATCATTTCACTACACTCGCAATAACATCTACTAACTATGTGTATGTAACCAATAACATCTGTTAACCATGTGACCAATAACATCTGCTAACCATGTGACCAATAACATCTGCTAACCATGTGACCAATAACATCTGCTAACCATGTGACCAATAACATCTGCTAACCATGTGACCAATAACATCTGCTAACCATGTGACCAATAACATCTGCTAACCATGTAACCAATAACATCTGTTAACCATGTGACCAATAACATCTGATAACCATGTGACCAATAACATCTGCTAACCATGTGTATGTGACCAATAACATCTGCTAACCATGTGACCAATAACATCTGTTAACCATGTGACCAATAACATCTGCTAACCATGTGACCAATAACATCTGTTAACCATGTGACCAATAACATCTGCTAACCATGTGACCAATAACATATGTTAACCATGTGACCAATAACATCTGCTAACCATGTGACCAATAACATCTGTCAACCATGTGACCAATAACATCTGTTAACCATGTGTATGTGACCAATAACATCTGTTAACCATGTGACCAATAACATCTGCTAACCATGTGTATGTGACCAATAACATCTGTTAACCATGTGACCAATAACATCTGTTAACCATGTGACCAATAACATCTGTTAACCATGTGACCAATAACATCTGCTAACCATGTGACCAATAACATCTGTTAACCATGTGACCAATAACATCTGTTAACCATGTGACCAATAACATCTGTTAACCATGTGACCAATAACATCTGTTAACCATGTGACCAATAACATCTGCTAACCATGTGACCAATAACATCTGTTAACCATGTGACCAATAACATCTGTTAACCATGTGACCAATAACATCTGTCAACCATGTGACCAATAACATCTGTTAACCATGTGACCAATAACATCTGCTAACCATGTGACCAATAACATCTGTTAACCATGTGACCAATAACATCTGTTAACCATGTGACCAATAACATCTGTCAACCATGTGACCAATAACATCTGTTAACCATGTGACCAATAACATCTGCTAACCATGTGACCAATAACATCTGTTAACCATGTGACCAATAACATCTGTTAACCATGTGACCAATAACATCTGCTAACCATGTGACCAATAACATCTGCTAAGCATGTGACCAATAACATCTGTTAACCATGTGTATGTGACCAATAACATCTGTTAACCATGTGACCAATAACATCTGCTAACCATGTGACCAATAACATCTGTTAACCATGTGACCAATAACATCTGTTAACCATGTGACCAATAACATCTGTTAACCATGTGACCAATAACATCTGTTAACCATGTGACCAATAACATCTGTTAACCATGTGACCAATAACATCTGCTAACCATGTGACCAATAACATCTGTTAACCATGTGGCCAATAACATCTGTTAACCATGTGACCAATAACATCTGTTAACCATGTGACCAATAACATCTGCTAAGCATGTGACCAATAACATCTGCTAACCATGTGGCCAATAACATCTGTTAACCATGTGTATGTGACCAATAACAATTGATTTGATTTGCACATAAATTACAGACACACAAACACTTGCCTAAGCGATACTTTACTGACTCTACTTTTACATATATGTAAACTCACACATCCTGTAGGCAAACTCAACCCCAACACACTCACAAATGCACTGTACACACAGACATGCGCACACACCTTCCAATGACCTATATGTGTTACAGGACATCCCCCACCCCCTAACACACACACACACACACACACACACACACACACACACACACACACACACACACACACACACACACACACACACACACACACACACACACCTCAGTGGTCTGCTCTGCTGTGAAATGAGGAATAAGCATAATGTGTTTCCTTCATACACACACACACCCTCTGTTTCTATTCTCTCTACTTCCTCTCTCCCTCTCTCATCCCTCCCTCTCGCTCTCTTTTCCCCTTGATCCCTTTCTGTCACCTTGCCTAAGGCTGTTTGAGTGCTCTCCCCCCCAGTTCTAACCCTTCTTTCTCTTTTCCTCCCTTCCTGTTTTCTCTCTCCTCTCTTTTCCTCCCTTCCTGTTTTCTCTCTCCTCTCTTTTCCTCCCTTCCTGTTTTCTCTCTCCTCTCTTTTCCTCCCTTCCTGTTTTCTCTCTCCTCTCTTTTCCTCCCTTCCTGTTTTCTCTCTCCTCTCTTTTCCTCCCTTCCTGTTTTCTCTCTCCTCTCTTTTCCTCCCTTCCTGTTTTCTCTCTCCTCTCTTTTCCTCCCTTCCTGTTTTCTCTCTCCTCTCTTTTCCTCCCTTCCTGTTTCTCTCTCTCTTTTCCTCCCTTCCTGTTTTCTCTCCCTCTCTTTTCCTCCCTTCCTGTTCTCTCTCTCTCTCTTTTCCTCCCTTCCTGTTTTCTCTCTCCTCTCTTTTCCTCCCTTCCTGTTTTCTCTCTCTCTCTTTTCCTCCCTTCCTCTCTTTTCCTCCCTTCCTGTTTTCTCTCTCCTCTCTTTTCCTCCCTTCCTGTTCTCTCTCTCCTCTCTTTTTCTCCCTTCCTGTTTTCTCTCCTCTCTATTCCTCCCTTCCTGTTCTCTCTCCTCTCTATTCCTCCCTTCCTGTTCTCTCTCCTCTCTATTCCTCCCTTCCTGTTCTCTCTCCTCTCTTTTCCTCCCTTCCTGTTCTCTCTCCTCTCTTTTCCTCCCTTCCTGTTCTCTCTCTCCTCTCTTTTCCTCCCTTCCTGTTTTCTCTCCTCTCTTTTCCTCCCTTCCTGTTCTCTCTCTCCTCTCTTTTCCTCAATTCCTGATATTTTGCTCTCATTCATCTTCCTCCCTTCCTGTTCTCTCTCCCCCTCTTTCCCCCTCTCCCCATCCCTGCATCCCTCTCTCCCCCTCTCCCCCACCTCTCTCCCCCTCTCCCCATCCCTGCATCCCTCTCTCCCCCTCTCCCCACCTCTCTCCCCACCTCTCTCCCCATCCCTGCATCCCTCTCTCCCCCTCTCCCCCCCCCCATCCCTCATCCCTCTCTCCCCTCTCCCTCATCCCTCTCCCCATCCCTCTTCCCCTCTCCCCATCCCTCTCTGCCCCTCTCCCCCTCCCCCCATCCCTCTTTCCCCCCCTCTCCCCACCTCTCTCCCCCTCTTTCCCTCTCCCCCTCCCTCTCTGCCCCTCTCCCCATCCCTCTCTGCCCCTCTCCCCCGCTCTGCATCCCTCTCTCCCCACCTCTCTCCCCTCTCCCCATCCCTCTCTGCCCCTCTCCCCATCCCTCTCCCCACCTCTCTCCCTCTCTGCCCCTCTACCCCGCTCTGCATCCCTCTCTCTGGGATGCCCTATTTCCCCATTCCTGGCGCTGCTGTGTTCCCAGAGTGATATTGACGTTTTAGATCATCAAACACACACACTGTGTTACACCATCAGTCATTGGATGAGCTGCTTGATGTTGGGCCAAGTGGTTGACATGTAACAGACCTCAGAAAGAGGCAGCACACATAGGGAGAGCGAGAGAGAGACACACACACAGAGAGAGAGAATGAGACACACACACACACACAGAACGAGAGAGACACACACAGAGAGACAGACACACACACACACACACACACACACACACACACACACAAAGAGAGAGACACACACACAGACAGAGATACACATCATCCTCCTCTCTGCTCTGTGCCAAAATATAATGTAACTAAGCTAGCTATCTGTTGAAAGGGTTTATGGTCAGTTAAATACACTGGCTAAATAAATCTGTCCCCACACACACACAGAGGAAAAACACACACTCTCTCTCACACACACGTACACACACTTCATCATTTCTCTGCATATGCTGTTGTTAATCCAGACAAATGGCCCTCTCTCAGGCATCTTTTGTTAACGCCATTGTTACCATAACAACCACAACCTTTTGGGGTTTTTTTGGGGGGGGGGTGCTTACACTGAAGAGAGATGGAGGATGGGAGGGATGAGGGACAGAGTGAGGCAGGTGTGTTACAGGCTACAGACTACAGTAGATGAACAGGTGAGATGATGATTGCTATTTGTTAGTAAGTCATTAACCCTTCTATCAACCACAAGGCCCTAAAAGCTGACAGGACCCTGGCATTAAGCAAGCCAAGGTGACAATAAAACACATTGTCCATATAGCCGATAACATTTTCCATATTTGCTGTCTGGGCCCTTCATGTGAATAAATGCTGTCTACAAATAAATCAATGTTTTTCTTCGAGAGATAACCAAAAAAAAATAAAAAATAGTTAATATTTGACTCCTTCAAGCGAGGCTACGAGTTTCAGCTGTCAGTCATTCGTTTTGTCCCAAATTACACCCCATTTCCTTGACCGGGGACTAAAATCAGGGTGTCATTTGGGACTGAAGAAAATCTGTCAAACTATAGTCTAAACCAACTGATTATAATGGTCGTATTACAGAGCCAATGAGAGGCCTAGGGAATGTGAACTCTGCTCTGTGATAGGACAGGAGCCAGGATTCCACTACTGGGATATCTGCCCACGTGGAGAGTGAGTATGAAGTTTAGTTGCCCCAGTAACTAACTACCCCTTGGATATACCCTCAGTCCTACAGCCACAATATATATATATATGTGTGTTTTTATGTCCCATCAAATTAAGGAATATATTTTGCAAGATTTTAAGAATATATATTTTAAAGTAGTGTCCTTTTAAAAAAGAATAATACTTTGCCTTGGACCATTTTGTATTGGTAGTGAATTTCAGTTTCGGCAAGTCGTTAAGAGGATGAACTATCACGTAGCTATACTTTAGTCTACATAATGGACAGAGAGAAAAAGGAGATAGGGAACAAGGGGGTTAATGCCAACCGTGCCGTGAAGTGGACAACAGCTCGCGAGCCCGCCCTCGCGCACCTTTTCAAAGCGTGTGAGGATGTCACAGGGAGATACTGTATGTTAGGAAGCTAGAGATAGAAAGAGAGAGGGGGATTGACAACGAGGAGCAGCAATAACAGGAAACACAGCGCGCAGGGCTTTGCTTTCCTGCGGAGCGGATGCACTGACCAGAGCAAACAGAAGGGCACGAGAGGAGCGGTTGCAGACAGATAAAACGGGAAGAGGAGCACCTCAGAACTAACCGGTTCTAACGTTCTCACACAGAGAGAGAGAAGAGTCGGTTTCCGTGCGGGGTGTTATCCAATTGAGTGAGTTATTGTCTTAAGTCAATTCTACTTTTGGTTTGTCTACACTTTGACTACTCCGTATGTCCTTTGCTGTGAGTGCACTGACCTGTGTGTGCGCGTGTCCGTCCATGTTTATGTAGCCTAGCCTATTATCAACTGCGACATACTGTACGTGCACCGATAATTAATGGGTGGCAGCTGCTCATTATGGAGGACTAAACCTGGCATAATTAGAAATGAATGAAAGCACACAAATAGATAAATACATAAATAAATGCTCATATAAACAGATGAATGAATGCACACGGATGAATAATTAATAGCAGTTTATTTCTGTTATTTTAATTTATATGATTTGTTTCTGTATTTCTTCCGCCAATATGATAATGAGGGGGGCGTCAACCAAACATATGTGGCTGTTATCTAACACACCATTGGTTGATCAATGCCACAGTGCCGTTGCACTTGCCTGGGCTGCGTTCAGTATGACATAACGGTGTTCAACATTTTAAAGATCATGTTTAACATTAGCACCTCCCACCCCCCCAAAAAAACAATCATGTGTAGAGCATACATGTATCAGTGTCACTATTTTTTCCCGACATTAGAAATTGGAGATAAAATCTATTTTATGCTGCTGTGGCGAAACACGCAACGTGAAAACACACAAATGGAACATTGTCCTTGCTTGACGTAGAATCCAGGTGAAAAACTTTGGAACACTGAGCCATTGACTGACTAGCTACACCAGGTAGCAGTGTTATGGGTGGATTTCTTTTAACAATAAGACACTGGGCTACAGCCATATGGTTTTGAACCTAGAAGAAGACCGAGAGACGGGAGTAGGTGAGAAGGAGTCGGCCGGGATTGGTGAGAGGAATGTCCAGTTGGACAGAAAAGCACGGTAAGCTAATGTTACAAGATAACTAGCTTGGCTACAACTGAAAGTCGAGTTGGCTGGCTAGCTAGTTGCATTTTACAGTCAGACTCTACATTTTACACTTAAGTAGCTAGTTAGCTGCGTTTTACAGTCACTACATTTTTACACTTAGGTAGCTAGCTAGCTGCGTTTTACAGTCACTCTACATTTTACACTTAGGTAGCTAGTTAGCTGCGTTTTACAGTCACTCTACATTTTACACTTAAGTAGCTAGCTAGCTGCGTTTTACAGTCACTCTACATTTTACACTTAGGTAGCTAGCTCGCTACGTTTTACAGTCACTACATTTTACACTTAAGTAGCTAGCTAGCTGCGTTTTATAGTCAGAATCTAAATTATACACTTAGCTAGCTAGCTAGCTAGATAATGAACTAAACTTCAAGTATCATAAAATATGACTATCTAGCTATCCACGATAGCTAAATATCTGTCAGATGTGAAGCAAGCAGGATCGTGGCATGTGTCAGAAGCAATGCGTGTTGGCTAGCTCATGTTAGCTAGATCACATTAGCTAGTCAAGTTTTATTAGTCGTATTTACAGGATACGCATGGTATTCGTGGTCCAATGATATGCTTACTTGCAGATTCCTCCTCGACAATGCAACAACAGTACTAAATAAAAGAGAAGAATACAAACAAAGTTAAAGGCTCAGTAGAATATAATAAATATTTTAGCCAAAGTATAATACAGGAAGGCACAATTTATAGTCCAACATTTACATGTGTATTGGGGGGGGGAGTAATAAGTGTATATATATAGGTATATACAGTGGGGCAAAAAAGTATTTAGTCAGCCACCGATTGTGCAAGTTCTCCCACTTAAAAAGATGAGAGCCCTGTAATTTTCATCAAAGGTACACTTCAACAATGACAGACAAAATGAGAAAAAAAATCCAGAAAATCACATTGTAGGATTTTTAATGAATTTATTTGCAAATTATGGTGGAAAATAAGTACCCGGGGTGGAATGGCAAATTTCTTCAGCCCCCTTAGGAAGTAGAGACGCTGTTGCAAACTCTTGACAAGACTGGTGGTGTTGTTGATCCATGACAAGTCCTCTGTGATGTGGACACTGAGAAACTTAAAACTCGTGATTCTCTCTACTCCCGTAGATGTGGATTGGAGCATGTCCCCCCCCCCCTCTCCTGAAGTCAACAATCAGCTCCTTTGTTTTGTTGACGTTGAGCGAGAGGTTGGTGTCATGACACCACAATGTCAGTTCACTTACCTCCTCCCTATAGGCTGAGTCGTCGTTGTTGGTTATCGTGCCTACAGCCGTGGTGTCGTCATGGAGACTAGATAATGGAGTTGGCGTCGTGCAAAACCCCACAGTCGTTGGTGAACAGGAAGTAGAGCAGAGGACTGAGGACACACCCCTGGGGAGCCCCTAAGGGAGTACAGCAGAGGACTGAGGACACACCCCTGGGGGGCCCCTAAGGGAGTACAGCAGAGGACTGAGGACACACCCCTGGGGGGCCCCCAAGGGAGTACAGCAGAGGACTGAGGACACACCCCTGGGGTGCACCTGTGTTAAGAGTCAGTGTGGAGGAGGTGTTGTTGCCAACCCTCTTTCAGATGTAACTCTGAGGTGTCGCCTACTTTCTGAATTAAGCCATCGTGGATACCTAATTTAAGAGGGATGTAAATTAGGCTAGCAAGCTAGCTAGGCTAATTCTATACATCCATCTTTGAAGCAGTTGGGCTGCAAAATTAGGTCTCAACAATCACAGGCATCTAAACTAGCAGCTAACCTAGCAGCTAACCTAGCAGCTAAACTAGCAGCTAACCACAGTCAAATAAGGAAGATGCTGCCATGATGGAAGAAGTCCCTTATGAAGCTAGCCACAATAAGGATTAGCCACAATAGTGGAATTTGCTGTTCGCCATAGCAATTCTTAGTGAGATGAGACGTGGTGCCATAATATAAATAACAGATTAGCAGTGTTCAATGTTCTATTATGTTACTTTAGAATATTACAATGTTCTATTATGTTACTGTAGCGACCCGCACAGACAGCTGTGTGTTATGTGTTAGGCTAGGAGGTGGTTGTGTTGTACTGACCAGTACCCGGTGTTCGCGGGGTCCGACCTGTCAATCAACCTGCTATCTGCCAATCACGGGAATGCCTGGAATGTTCTGATGCCGGGCATCCTGGTGGTTGGCGGAGTGGCGTGGAGGGGGTTGGGCAGGGGGTGGAGCATTGGAAGTTAAGACCAGGTTCAGCCTTTGTTCTCTCTCTCTTACGTCTGGGTTTCACAAGAGAAGGTCACGATTGGCTTGTGGGTTATCTGTCATCTATTTGGCGTGTGCTACGGCCCAAACAGTAGCCTGTGTAAAGTTGGTGTAATAAACCGTCAATTCGTAAACTCAAGCCTCTGTCTGGACAATTGTTCATTTATGATCTAGTCAGGTCATTACATTACTTTAGAATATTACAATGTTCTATTATGTTACTTAACAGCTATAGATTTAATGATTTCTTGGAGCCTGATGGAGATGTATGGCTGCATCTAAGGCAGGAGATTTGTCTGCATCCAGGTTGAGGCTTGCTTCCAGCAAGTAAAGTAAGCATTTCACTGTGACGTTTACGCCTGATGTATTTGACGCATGACAAATAACATTATATTTTTGATAATACACATCAACAAACCTACCACCCTGTTGTCAGCTAGCAACACATCAACAAACCTACCACCCTGTTTTCAGCTAGCAACACATCAACAAACCTACCACCCTGTTGTCAGCTAGCAACACATCAACAAACCTACCACCCTGTTTTCAGCTAGCAACACATCAACAAACCTACCACCCTGTTGTCAGCTAGCAACACATCAACAAACCTACCACCCTGTTGTCAGCTAGCAACACATCAACAAACCTACCACCCTGTTGTCAGCTAGCAACACATCAACAAACCTACCACCCTGTTTTCAGCTAGCAACACATCAACAAACCTACCACCCTGTTTTCAGCTAGCAACACATCAACAAACCTACCACCCTGTTTTCAGCTAGCAACACATCAACAAACCTACCACCCTGTTTTCAGCTAGCAACACATCAACAAACCTACCACCCTGTTGTCAGCTAGCAACACATCAACAAACCTACCACCCTGTTTTCAGCTAGCAACACATCAACAAACCTACCACCCTGTTGTCAGCTAGCAACACATCAACAAACCTACCAACACCCTGTTTTCAACACATCAACAAACCTACCACCCTGTTTTCAGCTAGCAACACATCAACAAACCTACCACCCTGTTTTCAGCTAGCAACACATCAACAAACAAACCTACCACCCTGTTTTCAGTTAGCAACACATCAACAAACCTACCACCCTGTTGTCAGCTAGCAACACATCAACAAACCTACCACCCTGTTTTCAGCTAGCAACACATCAACAAACCTACCACCCTGTTTTAGCAGCAGCTAGCAACACATCAACAAACCTACCACCCTGTTTTCAGCTAGCAACACATCAACAAACCTACCACCCTGTTTTCAGCTAGCAACACATCAACAAACCTACCACCCTGTTGTCAGCTAGCAACACATCAACAAACCTACCACCCTGTTTTCAGCTATTAACACATCAAAACAAACCTACCACCCTGTTTTCAGCTAGCAACACATCAACAAACCTACCACCCTGTTTCAGCTCAGCTAGCAACACATC
Organism: Oncorhynchus keta; assembly: GCF_023373465.1. NCBI lineage: Eukaryota > Metazoa > Chordata > Actinopteri > Salmoniformes > Salmonidae > Oncorhynchus > Oncorhynchus keta. Next base: position 5,373,330 of record NC_068433.1, read on the forward strand.
AAAACAAACCTACCACCCTGTCAACAAACCTGTTGTCAGCTAGCAACACATCAACAAACCTACCACCCTGTTTTCAGCTAGCAACACATCAACAAACCTATCACCCTGTTGTCAGCTAGCAACACATCAACAAACCTACCACCCTGTTTTCAGCTCAGCTTTTTATATATCAGCAACTTTATCAATCAGATGAATAGCTAGCAAAAGTATCCGTTCACCAACGTGTAACTTGTAGCAGCAGTGGCCTGAGATTACGACACCAAGTTTTCGATGCACGTTCATCCACACGGGAAAACGGGGTAACCTGGAGATACCTTTGTTCTCCGCAGCCAGGCCAGCACTGCCACAGGCCTATGTGAAGATAGTGCCGTCTAACCACTAGGCTACCTGGGCTACCTGCCCCCTACAGTCTAACCACTCGGCCTTCATTTTTTCAGCAACTTTATCAATCAGATGAATAGCAGCCTCCTAAATAAACAAATAAACAAACGAAGGCTAGCCTGCCACCCCCTAACACTAGACTACCTGCACTGAAACTGATGCAAACGGAAACAAAACAAGTGGAATCATGCCCATATTTGGACTAGATAACACGTTTGGAATTAAACAAAACACATTTTAACTTGACAGAAAAGGACAAATCAGTTAATCGCACTGTGGACTTAATAATTGTATATTATTTTTTATTTAATCTTTTTATTTAACTAGACAAGGAATTGCATTGGGGGCATACTGTATGCACTGTACAGCTTTAGCCATGGATCTTGGTTCCATGAAATGGAGTATCAGCCTATTCAGTGACACCCAAAGATCACAACTTTGAAGAGTTTGCACAGACATTAGCATTGTAGCTCATATTAGCATTGTAGCTCATATTAGCATTGTTGCTCATATTAGCATTGTTGCTCATGTTAGCATTGTTGCTCATGTTAGCATTGTTGCTCATGTTAGCATTGTTGCTCATGTTAGCATTGTAGCTCATGTTAGCATTGTAGCTCATGTTAGCATTGTTGCTCATGTTAGCATTGTAGCTCATGTTAGCATTGTAGCTCATGTTAGCATTGTTGCTCATGTTAGCATTGTAGCTCATGTTAGCATTGTAGCTCATATTAGCATTGTAGCTCATATTAGCATTGTTGCTTATATTGCTGGACTTTGATTGTGGGAAATCACCTCTATTTGGACCTATTGGACATTAATATTGCAATGTACAGACTTTTATTAAATGTATGTTTTATTTAACCTTTTTATTTAACTAGGCAAGTCAGTTAAGAACAAATTCTTATTTACAATGACGACCCCATTTTACGGACGGACCCAATAGGTATTAGCCTCGTCAGTGACACCCAAACGAACACGACTGTGAAAAGAGATCGAATTTGAATAATTGATATTTACCTATTTTTAAACTGTTGGATTATATAGTTAATGTTGCAACGGAATTATAATAACCATGGTGACTGATGTGACCTGTTCGCTGTAGGGTTAAACTGCCACACATTTAGTTGAATGAATTTATGGATTATAGCTAGATTAAAATCATATTTAAAATGTCGTGTGTGTGTGTGTGTGTGTGTGTGTGTGTGTGTGTGTGTGTGTGTGTGTGTCTGCCTGCCTGCCTGCCTGCCTGTCCGGCATGTTTGTCTATATGTGATAGAAGTACAGTGAAATGTGTGTGTTGTTATCACTGTCAAGTAGGACTACTGCTTTCACACTGCTACCGCTCTACCTCCACTGTTGTCATCTCTCTCTGTCGTGGGTGTGTGGGGGGGGGGTGGGGGTGCACTGTTGGGGTAAAACATCTGAATAAACAGAATTTAACTGCCATACTTCACTGAAGTGAGTGTTTAGTGGCCATTTTCTCTGAAACATTCAGTTCGTCACACCTGAGTATTCCAGGTGCCTGACGTGAGGTGTAAGGTACGGTCACAATGCTGTTCCTATCACTTTTAAATCACAAACTTGATTTCTAACCAGTTTAATATTTTCTCTCTTTCCAGAAACAGTCATCGACGAGGAGAATAGAAGGTTCCATGGATTCCCCTTCTGATCTGTTTGGTCGTCAGTCCTCCCTGATTTCTCCCTTTGACCTTTACCCTGACCCCTCCACCGCCCTTGACCTCCCCAGACACCTCACACCCTCTGGAGGGGGGCACGGTGCACCCTACCCTGGAGCCAACCCCTCCTACCCCCTTATCCACCACCTGCTGCAGCCTGGTGGAGCCCCCATGAGGTCCGGGGGGGAATTACACCTAGACAGATATAACAGGGAAGAGGAAGGGATGGAGGAGGAGGAGGAGGAGGGGATGGGTG
>NC_068433.1:5380642-5420642 GCF_023373465.1 Oncorhynchus keta
TAGTATTTAGCATTTGTTTGTTTTTTTTGCTCGCTTGGACTGCCAGACTATTATATTAGTTCCATTGCAACTGGTAAACTCAAAACACAGAAAGTATTTGAAATTATTTCAAATAGCATGTGAGGCCATAGAGTTGGAGAGAGTTCTCGTCTTTTTGTAATGATTTCAAATAGCATGTGAGCCCATAGAGATGGAGAGAGTTCTCGTCTTTTTGTAATGATTTCAAATAGCATGTGAGCCCATAGAGATGGAGAGAGTTCTCGTCTTTTTGTAATGATTTCAAATAGCATGTGAGCCCATAGAGTTAGAGAGAGTTCTCGTCTTTTTGTAATGATTTCAAATAGCATGTGAGCCCATAGAGATGGAGAGAGTTCTCGTCTTTTTGTAATGATTTCAAATAGCATGTGAGGCCATAGAGTTGGAGAGAGTTCTCGTCTTTTTGTAATGATTTCAAATAGCATGTGAACCCATAGAGATGGAGAGAGTTCTCGTCTTTTTGTAATGATTTCAAATAGCATGTGAGGCCATAGAGTTAGAGAGAGTTCCTCGTCTTTTTGTAATGATTTCAAATGGCATGTGAGCCCATAGAGTTGGAGAGAGTTCTCCTCTTTGTATCTGTGCCATTATGGTGTCTGTGACAGAATGGGCAGTGCCATTGACTCGATCTCCATTTTTATGCTAATATTTGTGATTTACCTCCACCTGCAGTGCTGGAGTCCTGAACCAAATCGTATGTGTCATTAATTTATCACGGCCACAAGATGGCGGTGATATAGATTTAAAAAATAAATAAAAAATGGCACCAAATTTGAAAAAGAAGACAATGGTTTGATCATTGGCTGATTGCTCACAACCCATTAGAATCCCCACCCAGTTGACTACTTTAAAATGGTGGAAAACCCAGATCTGCTCTATCCAGTCCAAAACCATAAAGATCTCTGGAAATGGCTCTACGGTCAAATTATTCAATACAATTCATTCATAATATTGAATATGCTTTTATTTACTTGTACACTGTACTGTTGTTTTGTTGTTAAGAGTAAGATACATAAACACACTACATATGTATATATATATGTATGTGTATATATGTGTATAAATATATGTGTATATATATGTGTATATGTATGTATGTATGTATGTATGTATGTATGTATGTGTGTATGTATATGTATGTATATATATATGTGTATGTGTGTGTGTATGTATATATGTGTGTGTGTGTGTGTGTGTATGTGTGTATATATATATATGTGTGTGTATATATATATATATATGTATATATGTGTATATATATATGTATATATGTATATATGTATATATGTATATGTATATATGTATATATGTATATATATATATATGTATATATATATGTGTATGTGTGTGTGTATGTATATATGTGTGTGTGTGTGTGTGTGTATGTGTGTATATATATATATATATATATATATGTGTGTGTGTGTATATATATATATATGTGTGTGTGTGTGTGTGTGTATATATGTGTGTGTATGTGTGTTTGATCTTTGTATGTCTTTGGAGGTTTATATGAACATTGTTAATCTGTGATGCGCATTCCAGCGTTTTTAACATATGAATAGTAATTCTATTAATTATATTTCTATGGTTTGTTACATGATTCGTTTATACTGTATATTACAAGATCTGTGCCTCAACTTTTTAAAATGATTTTTGATGCTATTACACACACTTCATGTTATGATATAATTATTATAATTATTGTAATAAATGAAGGGTTGAACAGATAAAAAGGGGAAAATAAAAGGTTTGAAGAAGATAAAATGGGGTGTGACAATGTGTTCTTTCCCCATGACTCCCTCTCTCTTTCTCTCTCTGTCTCTCTTTCTCTCTCCTCTCTCTCTCTCCCCTCTCTTTCTCTCTTCTCTCTCTCCCCTCTCTTTCTCTCTTCTCTCTCTCCCCTCTCTTTCTCTCTCTCTCTCTCCCCTCTTTCTCTCTCTCTCTCTCTCTCTCTCTCTATGTCCTCCAGGTAGAGTGTGACCCTGTGTCAGGTGGTTAGACTTAGTCGAGGATTGAGCTGCTTAAAAACACCCCGTCATAGGAGTATTAGTGTGTCGGCTACCAGCCTGAGCAAACTGCAACACACACGTCTTTCCAGATATGTGTCCAACCCAGGACTAAATTGTTCTCTCTTACATCAGACCTTCTGTGGTCGCTTGGCTTCCCAGAAGCTAGCACATAATGTTCTGAGAACCATATGTTTTGTTAAGAGCTTGGTGAGAGAGTGTGGTTGTCTTGCATATGACTTTTCTCACAACTTTCTGGGAATGGAGCAGTGGACAGTGGCTTGGTTTCGGGAACATTCTCAGGACATGACATTTTTTTTTTTCTGCCTAAATTAATTTCCAGCCTAAATAGATATACCCAAACGTAGTTATATTTCATGATGGCCAGAAACAACTGGTAATGTTGCATACTGTAGTTTCAGTATGTACAAAATGTGTTATACATTCCTGATCTGTTCTCACTGTTGAGGACACAAGTTCAAGTACATAATGAAAATATGAAAAGTCCAATATGATTTCAACAGAAGTGGGGCAATAGGACTTGAAATGACTGATCTAAATATAATCAAAAATCAAATTATAAATGACTTACTGTAAGATTTCACCTTTCTTATAACTGGCAAATAAATATGATCACAGTTAGTGACAGAACAATATTGGTACCATTTCATATAGCTGACGATATATATGTTCTCCCTAAATGTCCCCACTGAGTGGCGCAGAAACGCTATTCAAATCTGTGCAAACTCGTTGCAACTTCAGCTTTAAGTAGAAAGTGATTTCTAACAGCTTTTGAGATGAGACCCATATGCAGTCTGTCTGTGACCAAGAGTAAGTGGTCTTGTTTAAATTCAATTAAATTATTTCATCTTTTTTTTTCATTTTTAAGGCTATAAATCCACATGAGAATATCATAGTGAGATGAAGCAACAACTGCTGAATTCACTAGACTGTCATCGTCCATGTGCCCAGCCTGGGCTTCCGTCACTCAGAGGGAGAGTAAATCAATTATTTGTCTGGATAGGCCAGAAAATGTGACTCGTAACTCGTTACGCAAATGTGGGGTGTGAAACCTGAGATTTTATGTCAGCTCCACTGAGAGATTGGTAGTGGAGAGCAGGTAGATGGGGCTTTCTGGCGCTATAATGCACGGGACCCTACGACGTTCACAGAGCGCTTTTTACACCAACAAAATGTCAGTCAGAATTGGTCCAAAACCAGTAAAAAAAAAAACAGATATAGGGGACTTAATATTGACAAATACAAAAAAAAAACATTCTTGCTATTTCATTACTTTAACAGAACGTTTCCTAAAAGTTCAAACATTGTTAATTAACATTTTGGTAATGTTCAAGGAACGTTCTCCAACTGGTTTGACATTGGGAAGGTTCTCATAGTTCAGAGAAAAAACGTTCATCTGTGGGAATTTCAGTACTTCAGCATAACATTTCCTATAGGTTTCGTCATTGTTCTATTTAATTATTGTCTCCTTCCCTCTCCCTTCATGGTTCTATTTAAAAGTAATGTTCTCAAATTGTTCTGAGAATGCTGAGAAAACGTTTGAATAAAAAACAAAAGAACTTTAGTAACATTCAGAGGACGTTCTAAGAATGATATTTAAAAACTCTGAACGTTCTCAGAACGTTTAAGAAAACTTTAGTAACATTCAGAGGACGTTCTAAGAATGATATTTAAAAACTCTGAACGTTCTCAGAACGTTTAAGAAAACTTTAGTAACATTCAGAGGACGTTCTAAGAATGATATTTAAAAACTCTGAACGTTCTCAGAACGTTTAAGAAAACTTTCCATAAAAATAAAAAAAAACACAACAAATGGTAAAGTAACGTTCAAAGAACGTTCTAATAATGTTATTTAAAAACATATATTCCTTCCTCAGAATAAATAAAACAAAACGCTCTCTATCTTGTTCAAATTTCTACTGGCCCGGACATGGGTGTAGTTTTTAAAATGTACTGGGTTCCTGAAGAGCATGTAGTCATGGCTCTGTGTAATACTGCATTTCCCAGAGTCTGTTCTGCAATTAGGGACATTGCCTTAGTGGCAAGTCAATGTATTAAAACATGATGGTATTAAAAGTGGCTCTATTCTTAGTCTTTGGAATTGCATTATATCCATTGCATTCATTTTTTTGCTTCTAAAGTCTGTTATTTTGGAAAAATGTTTTTTTTTTTTTTTACATCTCAAAATAGGATGCTGCCCCTTTAAGACAATTGTGTTCCATACAGATATATAGCTGTCTACAGCAGGCTAGCCTTTAGCCAAAACAAACACTAAAGTGTATTTTTGTCGGTTTATTCTTGCAGACTATGAACAGTAGCTATCGTATTGCTAGTATGTTCAATATTGAAGGTTTACTTTTGTAAATCCCTTTCCCTAAAATAAATAAGCTTAGAGAGTAAATTGGTGCTTATTTTTTAATATATATTTTTTTACGTATGTATCAACTTCTGTACTGTTCTTCCTGGAGAAGTTGCAACTCTCCGGGAGGTAGTGGTGCTTGAATGAACGGCCAATCATATCGCTCAAAGACGAACAGCATGACTTTTCTGCGTGTCGTCATCAATGGTAGACTGACTGACACAAGAGCTAAATGTGAAACCGTTATGCAAAAAAAAATGCGCTGATAAGTTACTGGCCTGCCTGGTAAATGATGCCTCGTCACATGTTTTCCAGCGGCTCTGTTGCATTTCAGCTTCCGTCCGGGTGGCACCGTGTTCAAAGAGATTATAGGTTCAAATCACACGGATGCCTTGTCACAATACAACATAAATGTGTTTGCAAGTTTAATGCCTAAGGGAATGAATCTCCATGTGTCCTATTTGTGCTTGGATATAAACAAAAAAGTTTACCCAAAATAAGCTTGCAATATTATTGAAAAATATATTAAAACACACTTCGAAAAGAAAAAACCCTACCATTTCCATTCTAAGAGCTCTAAAATAACCTCCCAGTGACACTTTCAAGGCATCAGAGTAAAACGTTCTCAGATCCTCCCTGCAACCTAAAACATAAAGGTTCCCAGAACAGAAGAAATGTTCACTTCTACTCTCAAAACATAAAAAATAAAAAATCCCCTTTTACTGGTCAGGAAACGTAGGCCTTCGTTCCCACAACCAACGTCAAACCAAAGACATACATTCCCACAACTTTTAAGGAACCAAATGTGTTTGTTTTTTCGTTTCTACTTTGACAGTGTGCTCAACCATTTATCTCAGGCAAACTATTGGGACTTTATTTATTGGCTGAAAAATGTATAGCTGATGCTCTCCTTCTCTCTTCTCATTGTCTCCTCCCTCCTCCCTGATGCTCTCCTTCTCTCTTCTCATTCTCTCCTCCCCTCTCCCTGATGCTCTCCCTCCTCATTGTCTCCTCCCCCCTCCCCTCTCCCTCTCCTCCCCTCTCCCTGATGCTCTCAATCTCTCTTCTCATTGTCTCCTCCCCTCTCCCTGATGCTCTCCCTCCTCATTGTTTCCTCCCCCCTCCCCTCTCCCTGATGCTCTCAATCTCCCTCCTCATTGTCTCCTCCCTTCTCCCCTCTCCCTGATGCTCTCCCTCTCCTCCCCTCTCCCTGATGCTCTCCCTACTCATTGTCTCCTCCCTCCTCCCCTCTCCCTGATGCTCTCCCTACTCATTGTCTCCTACCTTCTCCCCTCTCCCTCTCCTCCCCTCTCCCTGATGCTCTCCCTACTCATTGTCTCCTCCCTCCTCCCCTCTCCCTGATGCTCTCCCTACTCATTGTCTCCTCCCTTCTCCCCTCTCCCTGATGCTCTCCCTCCTCATTGTCTCCTCCCTCCCCCCTCTCCCTGATGCTCTCCTTCTCCTCCCCTCTCCCCGATGCTCTCCCTACTCATTGTCTCCTACCTTCTCCCCTCTCCCTGATGCTCTCCTCTCCTCCCCTCTCCCAGATGCTCTCCCTACTCATTGTCTCCTCCCTCCTCCCCTCTCCCTGATGCTCTCCCTACTCATTGTCTCCTCCCTCCTCCCCTCTCCCTGATGCTCTCCCTACTCATTGTCTCCTCCCTCCTCCCCTCTCCCTGATGCTCTCCCTACTCATTGTCTCCTCCCTCCTCCCCTCTCCCTGATGCTCTCCCTTCTCATTGGCTCCTCCCCTTTCCCTGGTGCTCTCGCTCTCTCTTCTCATTGTCTCATCCCTCCTCCCTCCCCCATCCCTCTTGCCCCCTTCCCCATCACTCTTTCCCCCCTCCCCCCTTCTCTTAGTCAATATTGGGATTTGGGGGTCTCCAACAAGCCTCTATTGCGCATCTAGAAATAGAGAAACCACCACAATATCCATGTAAAATTATCTGATGAGATTATCATTCAATTCTTCACACCAGGACAGGGCAGGTCAAAGAGTTGTTCTAGATAGTTATAGTTTGTATTGGACATTTCTCCCTCCGGATGCATGCACCGGTGGTTTTCAACTGTGTCGAATGCGCGCCTCGGAGGGAGTTCCAGAACGCAGTTATAAACGGTTGGAGCGCGTTCCGGTTGTCGGCTTGGTTCCGTCTGTCAGTCAGGCGGTCCGTTAGATCCCGGAGAGAGAGAGAGAGAGAGGGGGCTTGATTGAGTAGGGGACGATGATGGCAATAGCGAAGATACCGTGGCTACTTCTCCTCGAGATGGGATTGTACGCAAGTTGTTTCGTTTGTGGAATCGTCACGGCAGCTTCTCTCACTATCACACAGGTAAAGAAAGTTAAAAACGTTTCGTCTTCTCATGTTAACTTTGCAGACACTGGTAGGCTAATGTTGACATACTGTTTCGACTGGCTGTCTGCTTTGGACTGACTGTTATGTCGCAGTTGTAAAAGTTTTACTTTGATTTACTTTCCAAGCTGACATTTCTTTATCTGAATCACCAGATAGAATGAGTTTGACTGGGGGAGAATAGATGGATGTCTTATGATTGAATGCGCGTATTATACATTAGGAGAAAGCAGGACTCTGAAAGTGTATGAAACGGGTCATATGACTGACTGCCTCGCTGCTTTCTCCTAATGCTGTACCAGTTTCACCATCCTTATTCTGTACCAGTATGGCTACGGGAAAACCCACTTCAATCCTTTTAACGCTATATTCATTCGACCAGGGCAGGGCCATACGCTATATTCATTCGACCAAGTGGCCATATGTAACCTTTTCGGGGGGACGACCAAATTCACGTATAAAATGTGAGTTATAAATTCATCATTCTACTTGAAAGCAAGTGAAATAAGATGCCCTTCTGTTATCTGTGTGCTATCTCTATGCGTACACTTATTAAGTTCTGCTTTTTGCGTCTTTAACTTTCGGTTTTGTACACCAGATTCAAACGGCTGAAACAACAGTATAACAAAATATATTCTCTACACGATACTATGTTATTTTCATGTAAACTGAAATTAGGCAAACTATTAATAGTTTTAGCAACCAGGAAATGCTGGAGCGATTTCTGCATAGTGCAAGTTTAAGCTATTTAGCCTGGTTCAAGTTCATGTTCAACCTACAATAGCCAACTGGCCACATTCTATAGTGACACATGACCTCTCTTACAAACAGCTTTCATTTGTTCCTAAATTATCAGTCCTGGGAAGTGACGCTAAAGATGTGACACAGTCATGTGTAACTATAGTAACGTGGAACTAAAACCCAATAGCTCTGATACAGACATTTATCATGTGACCTGGCTGCGGTCTCCTGGTTTCAAATTATAAACCGCATGCTTTGAGTCAAGAGCAAAATGACCGAGAGAGAGAAACAGAGAGAGACAGAGAGAGAGTGTCAAATTATAGACCGCATGCTTTGAGTCAAGAGCAAAATGACCGAGACAGAGACAGAGAGAGAGAGAAGGGGCGTCAATTGGGTATGCAAGCTCGACACCAACCATTTAAAATAGGCTACTAAAATCATTCCAATCCCGATTAAAAGACAAATGTAGTTTAGAGGTATTAGAAGGACTGACTTTACTTTAGGACCATGCAGACCATTTGTATGTGTCAGGGTTTTCCTGTGGTGAAGTAGAGGAGGACCAAAACGCAGCGTGGTTATATTGACTCATGTTTAATAAAAACAGATAAACATGAACACTACAAAACAATAAATGTGGAAAACCGAAAACAGCCCTATCTGGTGCAAAACACAGAGACAGGAACAATCAGCCACAAAACCCAACACAAGACAGGCTACCTAAATATGGTTCCCAATCAGAGACAATGACTAACACCTGCCTCTGATTGAGAACCATATCAGGCCAAACATAGAAATAGACAAACCAGATGTAACGGATGTGAAACGGCTAGCTTAGTTAGCGGTGTGCGCTAAGTAGCGTTTCAATCGGTTACGTCACTTGCTCTGAGACCTTGAAGTAGTAGTTCCCCTTGCTCTGCAAGGGCCGCGGCTTTTGTGGAGCGATGGGTAACGATGCTTCGTGGGTGACTGTTGTTGATGTGTGCAGAAGGTCCCTGGTTCGCGCCCGGGTATGGGCGAGGGACGGTTTAAAATTATACTGTTACACAGACACACAACATAGAATGCCCACCCAGCTCACGTCCTGACCAACACTAAAACAAGGAAAACACATACGAACGATGGACAGAACGTGACAGTATGGCTGTCTTTATGGATAGCAGAGATCTGTATATAATGACGAGATGCTTATGTCTCTGACCTAACAATATGAGTCATTGTTCCAAAGGAGGGAAGGTCCAAGCTTAGGTCCAAAATAAACCCATAGAAAAGCAATGACGCTTATTTACTATTCTCCTGTTGACTCTGGGGGGAACATTCAGTCCCCTACTGACTCTGGGGTGAATGTTCAGTCCCCTGTTGACTCTGGGGGGAACGTTCAGTCCCCTACTGACTCTGGGGTGAATGTTCAGTCCCCTACTGACTCTGGGGTGAATGTTCAGTGCCCTACTGACTCTGGGGTGAATGTTCAGTCCCCTGTTGACTCTGGGGTGAATGTTCAGTGCCCTACTGACTCTGGGGTGAATGTTCAGTCCCCTACTGACTCTGGGGTGAATGTTCAGTCCCCTGTTGACTCTGGGGTGAATGTTCAGTCCCCTACTGACTCTGGGGTGAATGTTCAGTGCCCTACTGACTCTGGGGTGAACGTTCAGTGCCCTACTGACTCTGGGGTGAACGTTCAGTCCCCTACTGACTCTGGGGTGAATGTTCAGTGCCCTACTGACTCTGGGGTGAATGTTCAGTGCCCTACTGACTCTGGGGTGAATGTTCAGTGCCCTACTGACTCTGGGGTGAATGTTCAGTCCCCTACTGACTCTGGGGTGAATGTTCAGTGCCCTACTGACTCTGGGGTGAATGTTCAGTCCCCTACTGACTCTGGGGTGAATGTTCAGTGCCCTACTGACTCTGGGGTGAATGTTCAGTGCCCTACTGACTCTGGGGTGAATGTTCAGTGCCCTACTGACTCTGGGGTGAATGTTCAGTGCCCTACTGACTCTGGGGTGAATGTTCAGTCCCCTACTGACTCTGGGGTGAATGTTCAGTCCCCTGTTGACTCTGGGGTGAACGTTCAGTCCCCTACTGACTCTGGGGTGAATGTTCAGTCCCCTGTTGACTCTGGGGTGAACGTTCAGTCCCCTACTGACTCTGGGGTGAATGTTCAGTCCCCTACTGACTCTGGGGTGAATGTTCAGTCCCCTACTGACTCTGGGGTGAATGTTCAGTCCCCTGTTGACTCTGGGGTGAATGTTCAGTCCCCTACTGACTCTGGGGTGAATGTTCAGTGCCCTACTGACTCTGGGGTGAACGTTCAGTCCCCTACTGACTCTGGGGTGAATGTTCAGTCCCCTACTGACTCTGGGGTGAATGTTCAGTCCCCTACTGACTCTGGGGTGAATGTTCAGTCCCCTACTGACTCTGGGGTGAATGTTCAGTCCCCTACTGACTCTGGGGTGAGTGTTCAGTGCCCTACTGACTCTGGGGTGAATGTTCAGTCCCCTGTTGACTCTGGGGTGAATGTTCAGTCCCCTGTTGACTCTGGGGTGAATGTTCAGTGCCCTACTGACTCTGGGGTGAATGTTCAGTGGCCTACTGACTCTGGGGTGAATGTTCAGTGCCCTACTGACTCTGGGGTGAATGTTCAGTCCCCTACTGACTCTGGGGTGAACGTTCAGTCCCCTGTTGACTCTGGGGTGAATGTTCAGTCCCCTGTTGACTCTGGGGTGAGTGTTCAGTGCCCTACTGACTCTGGGGTGAATGTTCAGTCCCCTGTTGACTCTGGGGTGAATGTTCAGTCCCCTGTTGACTCTGGGGTGAATGTTCAGTGCCCTACTGACTCTGGGGTGAATGTTCAGTGCCCTACTGACTCTGGGGTGAATGTTCAGTGCCCTACTGACTCTGGGGTGAATGTTCAGTGCCCTACTGACTCTGGGGTAAACGTTCCGTGCCCTACTGACTCTGGGGTGCATGGTGCTACAGCAACTAAAGGTGATAATGGCTGGAGTCAATGTTGCTGGTCCTTACAGCATGGTAAAACCTTTGAACTAAATGTATAAATTCACTAATTAAGCTTTGCCAATCTGTGGTTTAGCTGAAATTATGCCCCTGAGAGAGAGACAGACAGACAGACAGACAGACAGACAGGGCAGAGGGACAGACAGACAGGGCAGAGGGACAGACAGACAGACAGGACAGAGGGTTCTTTGAAGCACTATGACAGGTCATGTTGTCAATTTTGTGGATTGTCAGTACATTTAAACTAACAATGGCTGGTGATCTCTCTCCCTCCCTACCCCTCCTCGCCCCCCTACCCCTCCTCGCCCCCTACCCCCCTCTCTCTGTCCAGGGGAGTTTCAGTGGTCTCTGTATCCTGTATGGGACAGTACATCACAACTCGTCATCAGACTCCCTATTGGTCCAGACCTCCAGCTCTCCCTCGCTCTGTTACTTTGTCTCTGCTATCTCAGTATGCGTAGCAGTGTTCTGTTTCTCTATATCACTGTACTGGATATATACATGCTGTCTGGATGGAGGGGTTAACAGGTGAGTCTTTCTCTACATATCACTGTACATGTCTATCTATATACAGAGCATTCGGGAAAGTATTCAGACCCCTTGACTTTTTCCTGACTGAACACACACATCATTAGCGAAGAGAAGGAGAAAGCTGCACTGCGATTTTAATATTGGGGGGCTGCTTTTCCATAGGGATTTTTTTTTAAATGTTAAATAAATACTTCAGGTCCGTTATCTTCTTCCCCGGAGTCAGATGAACTTGTGGATACCACTTTTATGTCTCCATGTGCAGTATGAAGGAAGTTAGAGGTAGTTTTGCGAGACAATGCTAACTAGTGTTAGCGCGCAATGACTGGGAGTCTATGGGTATCTGCTAGCATTCCATTTCATTAACAAGGATTCTTGTCATTTAAAAGATTAAATTCGCTAGTCAGAAAAGTCCTTATAGCCCTCTCCCACTAGAATGAACGATATGCATCTTTTAGTGCTCTCTATTGACAAGCCAGCAATGTCACGCCTCTCGGTACCTGTGTTAATAGGCTAGGTGCCTGTCAGTCACAAAGCCAGCGATGTCCCGCCTCCCGGTACCTGTGTTAATAGGCTAGGTGCCTGTCAGTCACAAAGCCAGCGATGTCCCGCCTCTCGGTACCTGTGTTAATAGGCTACGTGCCTGTCAGTCACAAAGCCAGCGATGTCCCGCCTCCCGGTACCTGTGTTAATAGGCTAGGTGCCTGTCAGTCACAAAGCCAGCGATGTCCCGCCTCCCGGTACCTGTGTTAATAGGCTAGGTGCCTGTCAGTCACAAAGCCAGCGATGTCCCGCCTCCCGGTACCTGTGTTAATAGGCTAGGTGCCTGTCAGTCACAAAGCCAGCGATGTCCCGCCTCCCGGTACCTGTGTTAATAGGCTAGGTGCCTGTCAGTCACAAAGCCAGCGATGTCCCGCCTCCCGGTACCTGTGTTAATAGGCTAGGTGCCTGTCAGTCACAAAGCCAGCGATGTCCCGCCTCTCGGTACCTGTGTTAATAGGCTACGTGCCTGTCAGTCACAAAGCCAGCGATGTCCCGCCTCTCGGTACCTGTGTTAATAGGCTAGGTGCCTGTCAGTCACAAAGCCAGCGATGTCCCGCCTCCCGGTACCTGTGTTAATAGGCTAGGTGCCTGTCAGTCACAAAGCCAGTGATGTCCCGCCTCTCGGTACCTGTGTTAATTCGGAATCAGATTGAGTCAAGTCATTAGAATGTACCAGAAGCCACCAAAATAGAGCTCAGTCTGCAGTTTCCTTCCGTTCTGTGGACTTCCTCCTGATTTGGCGACTCCATGTACTAATGTGTAGGTGTTGCCATTTTTAACCCATTATTATGTGCATTGTGCAACATTCCGCAATGTCTGTCTAACCTTATGACCTGTGTGTGTGTCCGTCATTCGTGTGTGTGTGTTTCTGTATGGTGTGTGTGTGTGTGTGTTTCTGTATGGTGTGTGTGTGTGTGTGTTTCTGTATGGTGTGTGTGTGTGTGTGTGTTTTCTGTATGGTGTGTGTGTGTGTGTGTTTCTGTATGGTGTGTGTTTCTGTATGGTGTGTGTGTGTGTGTGTGTGTGTGTGTGTGTGTGTGTGTGTGTGTGTGTGTGTGTGTGTGTGTGTGTGTGTGTGTGTGTGTGTTGTGTGTGTGTTTCCAGAGAGCGTCTATGGCTCAACGTGACCCTGGTGGTGTGTGGCGTGTTTCTCTTCTTCCTCCTGGTGACGGGCTGTGTGTTGAAGAGAGGAAGAGACTCTCTGTGTGACTCTGTCCTACACGCTGTCCCCAACATCACCAGGTACCATACACATCTGCCGAAACTAGCTTTTCTTCATATAAAATCTCTAAATGGTTTGTGGGTACTGCTACTACCAATACGACTCTAAATGGTTTGTGAGTACTGCTACTACCAATACGACTCTAAATGGTTTGTGAGTACTGCTACTACCAATACGACTCTAAATGGTTTGTGAGTACTGCTACTACCAATACGACTCTAAATGGTTTGTGGGTACTGCTACTACCAATACGACTCTAAATGGTTTGTGAGTACTGCTACTACCAATACGACTCTAAATGGTTTGTGAGTACTGCTACTACCAATACGACTCTAAATGGTTTGTGAGTACTGCTACTACCAATACGACTCTAAATGGTTTGTGGGTACTGCTACTACCAATACGACTCTAAATGGTTTGTGAGTACTGCTACTACCAATACGACTCTAAATGGTTTGTGGGTACTGCTACTACCAATACGACTCTAAATGGTTTGTGAGTACTGCTACTACCAATACGACTCTAAATGGTTTGTGGGTACTGCTACTACCAATACGACTCTAAATGGTTTGTGAGTACTGCTACTACCAATACGACTCTAAATGGTTTGTGAGTACTGCTACTACCAATACGACTCTAAATGGTTTGTGAGTACTGCTACTACCAATACGACTCTAAATGGTTTGTGAGTACTGCTACGTCCAATACGACTCTAAATGGTTTGTGAGTACTGCTACTACCAATACGACTCTAAATGGTTTGGACAGTAGTATTGTGTGGACAGTAGTATTGTGTGGACAGTAGTATTGTGTGGAGTGTAGTTTTGTGGGCAGGAGTGTGTAAACTTGGATGTTTGTAAAGTGTGTAAACATTCCTATTGCAAATGAATGAATTCTGGATTTTCTCCCTCTATCTAGCTGTGAAGAGGCTCAGTCTCGGACCTGGATCAGTCCTTACACTGGAACACAGTTCTACACTGGACTGTACAACGCTGGGGTCAGTATTAACAGAGTTCTACACTGGACTGTACAGGTCTGGGGTCAGTATTAACAGAGTTATACACTGGACTGTACAGGTCTGGGGTCAGTATTAACAGAGTTCTACACTGGACTGTACAGGTCTGGGGTCAGTATTAACAGAGTTATACACTGGACTGTACAGGTCTGGGGTCAGTATTAACAGAGTTCTACACTGGACTGTACAGGTCTGGGGTCAGTATTAACAGAGTTCTACACTGGACTGTACAGGTCTGGGGTCAGTATTAACAGAGTTCTACACTGGACTGTACAGGTCTGGGGTCAGTATCGACACACTTATCTGACAACATCACCCCCCTTGTCTTCTTCTCTCTCTCGCCAGACTGCGGTGTGGGTGAACTTCTTTTTCTGGATTCTGATTGGCGTGCTGGTGGTGATCCAGAGAGGTCAAGGGTCCGAGTTTAGAATGACGGCGGCCGACCCCTTAGCCACGCCCTCTGAGACAGAACCTTTCTTCCCACGCCAGGCCCGGCCCCAGTGACTCATAACCGTCTCGCCTTACGACCTGCTGGCTAGACACATGTGGATGTGTGCAAACACATGACGGACACACACACACACACACACACACACACACACACACACACACACACACACACACACACACACACACACACACACACACACACACACACACACACACACTCTGTCTGACCTGTTAGTAGAGAATGAATTAACCTCACCCTATGTATGTTTGAGAGAGTCCTCCTCACACACACACACACACACACACACGCTCCTGCTCCTGGGGTCAGTGTCTATGCGGATCTCTGGTTCTGAGTACTGCGCCCCAGTGAAGAGATGGCCTAGCTGATTTAAGGCAGCATCTGTCTCTTCAAGGATATAACAATAATATACTAATGGTAACATGTAGAGCCACTGCAGCTTTCTCTGTGGTCTCTCCATCCACAGTCCTTTCTCTGTGGTCACTCCATCCACAGTCCTTTCTCTGTGAGTATGAGGAGCTGGAGGAGGTCCCTCCATCCACAGTCCTTTCTCTGTGGTCACTCCATCCACAGTCCTTTCTCTGTGGTCACTCCATCCACAGTCTCTGTGGTCACTCCATCCACAGTCCTTTCTCTGTGGTCACTCCATCCACAGTCTCTGTGGTCACTCCATCCACAGTCCTTTCTCTGTGGTCTCTCCATCCACAGTCTCTGTGGTCACTCCATCCACAGTCCTTTCTCTGTGGTCACTCCATCCACAGTCTCTGTGGTCCTCCATCCACAGTCCTTTCTCTGTGGTCACTCCATCCACAGTCCTTTCTCTGTGGTCACTCCATCCACAGTCCTTTCTCTGTGGTCTCTCCATCCACAGTCCTTTCTCTGTGGTCCCTCCATCCACAGTCCTTTATTCTGTGGTCACTCCATCCACAGTCCTTTCTCTTCCTATATTCAGGGAGATGTGTGTGTGTGTGTGTGTCGGTGTGTGTGTGTGACTGGCTGACAGGGACATCAATCTTCTCAGATAATATCAGTGCTTTGCACTGTGTGTGTGTGTGTGTGTGTGTGTGTGTGTGTGTGTGTGTGTGTGTGTGTGTGTGTGTGTGTGTGTGTGTGTGTGTGTGTGTGTTTCCCACTACGGACCACTGCCAAACCAAGGCGACTGCACCACAGTCAGCTTTCAGCAATGTCACACTGTCCTCCAGACAGACCTTATAATGCCTTACTGACCACTGACACAAAGCAACCATTTTGTTACAGCGTTCCCTTTCTGCCTGCACTTACTTAGATTGTTTTTACAATTATTATTAAAAAGCAAAAACATGTCATTTTAGTTTGAGTGAATGAATTATTGTTGCCATTGCTGATACTGTATTGTTTAATCTTTTTACAGAACTTTATGAAAACAGGTATCGACCATCCAATAAAAGATACATTTTTTTATTTGTCAAGATATTCGTTTGTTGTTCTATATTTCATTGGTTGGGCAACCTTAGTGCTGCTGTAGAATTCAAGGGTGTACAGGCTTTTTTTTTTTTTTGATCTAGCACTACACTAACACACCAGGAGTTTTGATTGGACAGATTGGGAATCATACTGTGTAGACAGGAGATCTGATTGGACAGATTGGGAATCATACTGTGTAGACGGGAGATCTGATTGGACAGATTGTGGAGGGTCTAAGGCCTAATTAGACCCTCTGATAGCCCCTTCAACCGAGTCAGCAAGACTTCAGAGCGAAGTGCTATCCGGACACGCACTGCGATATGTTCGGAGTTTGAGCATTTTCATCTAAAATAATGGAGAGACATTACTAATTGAATATGCCGTGTGCAGTTGTTTGTCTCATTTAGAGACTTGACACATGTAGCAGACAAAATACTTCCCAAATTAAAATGTTTTAACTGTTACTGAGTTTTATATCTTGTAAAACGAGAACAGATTAGGATTGAATGGCGGGAACGCGGTTTCCGAGATTTTACCGCCCCAAAACCACTCCCTTTCCCGGGTTAAATAACTGCGAGAAACTGGGAAATTATAATACATTATTTATATGAACAGCGTGGTGTGAAATGGACCTGCTAAATGATATGTCTAAATCTGTCTTCTCCCACGTCTGCGTGATAAATCAACGTTTAGGGTGAGGGACACAGCCCATCTCAGTACGGAGCGCAGTTCACAATGCATGTGTAGACCTATCACCTCATCATTGTAACTTGTTGTATTGTGACAGGTTGACCGACATTTTCTGCAGCCATTTTTTTTAATTGTAAAGATTTTTATTTATTTTTCTATTGCAGCTGCAGTTTTAAAACTAAAAATCGCTCTAATTTCTTTGCTTTACATCTGCGCGAGCACTCGTCTTTCGCTCTCCATCCAAAATAGATCATCCTGTTCTAGATTGATGTATAGTCCTATACAGTGCCGATTTTAGCATGACAATCTTGGTGGGACAAACTCAAAAATGTTTTTGGGGGATGCCAGCAAAGCCACTACACAACACAACACTAAACAATACAGTAACTGCACTGGAACGGTGACAAACTGTTAGGGCCTACACAAAGCAGGTCCCAACAGCAGAGTGATCTTCAGGTCGGAGCATCACATCACAATACATTACATCACAATACATTACATCACAATACATTACATCACAATACATTACATCACAATACATTACATCACAACACAATACATTACATCACAATACAATACAATACATCACAATACATTACATCACAATACATTACATCACAATACATTACAACACAATACATTACATCACAATACATTACATCACAATACATTACAATACATTACATCACAATACATCAAAACAATACATTACATCACAACACATTACATTACATCACAATACAACACAATACATTACAACACAATACAACACATCACAATACATCACAATACATTACATCACAACACATTACATCACAACACATTACATCACATCACAATACATTACAACACAATACATTACAATACACAATACATCACAATACATTACAACACAATACATTACATCACAATACATTACAACACAATACATCACAATACATTACATCACAATACATTACATCACAATACATTACATCACAATACATCACAATACATTACATCACAATACATTACAACACAATACATTACATCACAATACATTACATCACAATACATTACATCACAATACATCACAATACATTACATCACAATACATTACAACACAATACATTACATCACAATACATTACATCACAATACATTACAACACATCACAATACATTACATCACAATACATTACATCACAATACATTACATCACAATACATCACAATACATTACATCACATTACATCACAATACATTACATCACAATACATTACAATACATCACAATACATTACATTACATCACAATACATTACATCACAATACATTACATCACAATACATTACATCACAATACATCACAATACATTACATCACAATACATTACATCACAATACATTACAACACAATACATTACATCACAATACATTACATCACAATACATCACAATACATTACATCACAATACATTACAACACAATACATTACAACACATCACAATACATCACAATACATTACATCACAATACATCACATCACAATACATCACAATACAACACAATACATTACATCACAATACATTACAACACAATACATCACAATACAACACAATACATTACAACACATCACAATACATTACATTACATCACAATACATTACAACACAATACATCACATCACAATACAACACAATACATCACATCACAATACATCACAATACAACACAATACATTACATCACAATACATTACCTGGTTACATCACAATACAACACAATACATTACAACACATCACAATACATTACAATACATTACATCACAATACATCACAATACATTACATCACAATACAACACAATACATTACATCACAATACAGTACAACACAACACAATACATTACATCACAATACATTACATCACAATACATTACATCACAATACATTACATCACAACACAATACATTACATCACAATACAATACAATACATCACAATACATTACATCACAATACATTACATCACAATACATTACAACACAATACATTACATCACAATACATCACAACACATCACAATACATTACAACACAACACAATACATTACATCACAATACATTACAACACAATACATTACATTACATCACAATACATTACATCACAATACATCACAATACATTACAACACAATACATTACATCACAATACATCACAATACATTACATCACAATACAACACAACACAATACATTACATCACAATACATTACATCACAATACATCACAATACATTACATCACAATACATTACAACACATCACAATACATTACATCACAATACATTACATCAGAATACATTACAACACAATACATTACATCACATTACATTACATCACAACACATTACATCTCAATACATTACAATACATTACATCACAATACATTACATCACAATACATTACAACACAATACATCACAATACATCACAATACATTACATCACAATACATTACATCACAATACATTACATCACTGCTACATTGACAATACATTACATCACAATACATTACATCACAATACATTACAACACAATCTAGAAAGAGTTGGATGACCATTCAAAAGGTATTTTCCTCACGGATTTTCACTACCTCATTCCCATACTGTCTGAGATTTCCTTTTCTGTTTTTTGAACGCCAGAAGTAATGCTGAATTGACAGAGACCCTCAAACCCAGACTTGGACCACACAACAACTCCACTGAATAGCAGGCTATTGATTGTTTTGCTGTTTAGCCACTGATTCCTTCCAAACAACTCATTGTTGAATTTGTGAGTTTCAACTTGTTGTGTAATGTTTATGTCCAATGGCCGATGAGCACCGCTACATTTTATCTATAATTTAGCTTCATAATTTCTCTTCGTATGACAAGGATTGAAAAGGATTTTGCAGTAGATTGTCGACTTGATTCATGATGATGACTGCTTGTCTAGCTTGCTAGCTAAGACTTTGAAGTTGACATGATCAGTCCAATCAAAGCTACGGTAGATATAACGTGATGTTTATCTGTGGCCAATGACCTTGAGCCTTCTTGAATGAGCACTTCTAATGTAACTCTATGGCAGCACCCAAGGGGCTTGAATTTTCTAGCTCTACCTGTAGATTTTGCAGTGACATAGTGTCCCCATGAGTGACAGAACACTGAGCAAATCACAGCGCAAACTAGAGAGCATTACCAAACCCAACACTCCGTATTTTCCTCTGACTGCCCCACCACCACAGAAAGCCCTGAACTTGGCTGAAACAACTGCATTTTGGAGCTGCTTTTACTCAAGAAAGAAAAGTAGAGACCATGTTTGTATGCGGCTTTATTAATTATTCTTTTTTAGATTGTTTGCACACTGATATGTGACACGTATTAATGCCAAAATAACTAAACAGGGTGGGCTCAAAACAGGTGGGGCTCTGCCCTGATTGACAGGTCGCCACTGGCCCTATATAGATGTCCATATGTAAACAAAAAGTAGATGTCCTAACCGACTTGCCAAAACTATAGTTTGTTAACAATACATTTGTGGAGTGGTTGAAATACGAGTTTTAAAGACTTCAACCTAAGTGTATGTTAACTTCCGAATTTTTATACAGTATATATATATATATATATATATATATATATATCCAGTTGAAGTTGGAAGTTTACATACACCTTAGCCAAATACATTTAAACTCAGTTTTTCACAATTCCTGACATTTAATCCTAGTAACAATTCCCTGTCTTAGGTCAGTTAGGAGCACCACTTTATTTTAAGAATGTGAAATGTCAGAATAATAGTAGAGAGAGTTATTTATTTCAGCTTGTATTTCTTTCATCACATTCCCAGTGGGTCAGAAGTTTACAAACACACATTTAGTATTTGGTAGCATTGCCTTTAAATTGTTTAACTTGTGTCAAACGTTTTGGGTAGCCTTCTACAAGCTTCCCACAATAAGTTGGGTGAATTTTGGCCAATTCCTCCTGACAGAGCTGGTATAACTGAGTCAGGTCTGTAGGCCTCCTTGCTCGCACACACTTTTTCAGTTCTGCCCATAAATGTTCTATAGGATTGAGGTCAGGGCTTAGTGATGGCCACTCCAATACCAATACCTGGACTTTGTTGTCCTTAAGCCATTTTGCCACAACTTTGGAAGTATGCTTGGGGTCATTGTCCATTTGGAAGACACATTTGCGACCAAGCTTAAACTTCCTGACTGATGTCTTGAGATGTTGCTTCAATATATCCACATAATTTTCCTGCCTCATAATGCCATCTATTTTGTGAAGTGCACCAGTCCCTCCTGCAGCAAAGCACCCCCGAAACATGATGCTGCCACCCCCGTGCTTAATGGTTGGGATGGTGTTCATCGGCTTGCAAGCCTCCCCCTTTTTCCTCCAAACATGACGATGGTCATTATGGCCAAACAGTTCTATTTTTGTTTCATCAGACCAGATGACATTTCTCCAAAAAGTACGATCTTTGTCCAGTTGTGCAGTTGCAAACCGTAGTCTGAATTTTTTATGGAAGTTTTGGAGCAGTGGCTTCTTCCTTGCTGTGCGGCCTTTCAGGTGATGTCGATATAGGACTTGTTTTACTGTGGATATAGATACTTTTGTACCCGTTTCCTCCAGCATCTTCACAAAGTCATTTTCTGTTGTTCTGGGATTGATTGTCACTTTTCGTACTAAAGGACGATCATCTCTTGGAGACAGAATGCGTCTCCTTCCTGCGTGGTATGACGGCTGGTGTCCCATGGTGTTCACACTTGCATACAATTGTTTGTACAGATGAACGAGGTACCTTCAGGCGTTTGGAAATTGCTCCCAAGGATGAACAAGACTTGTGGAGGTCTACAATATTTTTTTTTTTAGGTCTTTCTTTAGATTTTCCCATGAAGTCAAGCAAAGAGGTTCTGAGTTTGAAGGTAGGCCTTGAAATACATCCACAGGTACACCTCCAATTGACTCAAATGACGTCAATTAGCCTAACATCAGAAGCTTCTAAAGCCATGGCATCATTTTCTGGAATTTTCCAAGCTGTTTAAAGGCAGTCAACTTAGTGTATGTTGACTTCTGACCCACTGGAATTGTGATACAGTGAATTATAAGTGAAATAATCTGTCTGTAAACAATTATTGGAAAAATTACTTTAAGAAATTTGTAGAGTGGATGAAAAACGAGTTTTAATGACTCCAATCTAAGTGTACGTTAACTTCCAACTTCAACTGTGTCCTATATATATATATCCTATATATATTGATGTCCTAGCCCTATATACATTAATTATAGATGTCCTAGCCCTAAATATATATATGTATATATAATGTCCTAGCCTACCTCTTTCAGGTAATACATTCAATTCAGTATTAGCCTTATATTATATTATAGCCTTATATATATGTTAATTAATGATGGATTATGTCTAATAAGCTTCTAATTTATAGCTTCTGTCTCTTGCGTAATACCCAAGCGCCTGAGCTCCGCTCGCCTCCCCTTTAAAAAACGCTCCTTAGCTCTTGGTCCCATGCAGGAAAAACTAGAATAGCTTTTTGGGGTATTTTTTTTTAATAGCATTTCTTATACCAATAGAAGGATCCTTCTTTTCTGTCGAATGTTACAGCAGCCAATAGAACTCGCGGGTTTGAAAGAAGCGCGAATGACCATAGACTATAGCAGTTATTTATTCAGACCTATAAACATTCAATCTCCGTGAAGAGAATTGAGGGCCTATATAGCTAGCATAATAACTGCTTATGAAGAATAAAAGTCTATTGTTTAGGGACAGAAGATAGATCGCGTTAGAGAACAGGAGACATTTTTTACATTTTAACTGCTAAGTTTCCCGGGTGTCTGTCGGAGCTTTGTTATCCAGCCGTTCTTATTTTCTCACTCTCCTTCTCTCCCCTCCGTTCCCTTTAGAGTGTCTTGCTAAGTTTGCGGTGCATTCGATCACTGGCCTCCATCTGAGCCTTGCTGTCCAGCAGTTGTTCTAGCTGTCTTCTCATCTGAGCCATGTCCAGCTGGGTGGCTTGACACTGTTAAATCAATCAATCAAAAATCAATCAATCAACCAAACGTCAGTCAGTCTACCTAAATAATCTACGCATCCAGCCATACCTCACCTGTTCTCTCAAGCACGCCGACTCCTCCCGCAGTGCGGCGGCGGCCACAGCTAGCTGCTCACTACGCTCCCGACACTGGGACTGCATCTTAACTGCGTCGGTTAAGAGGGACTCGACGCTCACTGCTACGGATTCACACTGGTCCTTTGACATGGTGGTGATGGTGATGGGTGGTCTATATAGGTGGGGAGATGGAAGGAAGGAGAGAGAAAGTAGAAGAATTTGTCTCTGAAAAGCTTTAAAATGTACATCTGTCTAACGCTCCTTTCTCTAAACACTGGACACTCAGTCTAACACTGGAGGGCTGGGCCCCGTACGGCCAGAGGGTAGCCCGGCATCAGAAGATTACAGGGGCTTGGCTCTCACCACCGAGACCCTGGCATAACAACCAGGGCAGACCGTGTGCATGTTTGCCTGCCTGTCTGTCTGCGTGTGTGAGTATCGTGATGCAGATAGAGACATAGACAGCCGGGCCACCCCTTATAACCTGTGTGCAAACAAGGTCAAGGTGTGTGTGAGTGGAACTCTACAAACAGTCATGATAACCTATAGGTACCACTGGACTCTACAGTCATGCTAACCTATAGGTACCACTGGACTCTACAGTCATGCTAACCTATAGGTACCACTGGACTCTACAGTCATGCTAACCTATAGGTACCACTGGACTCTACAGTCATGCTAACCTATAGGTACCACTGGACTCTACAGTCATGCTAACCTATAGGTACCACTGGACTCTACAAACAGTCATGCTAACCTATAGGTACCACTACAGTCATGCTAACCTATAGGTACCACTGGACTCTACAGTCATGCTAACCTATAGGTACCACTGGACTCTACAAACAGTCATGCTAACCTATAGGTACCACTGGACTCTACAAACAGTCATGCTAACCTATAGGTACCACTGGACTCTACAGTCATGCTAACCTATAGGTACCACTGGACTCTACAGTCATGCTAACCTATAGGTACCACTGGACTCTACAAACAGTCATGCTAACCTATAGGTACCACTGGACTCTACAGTCATGCTAACCTATAGGTACCGCTGGACTCTACAGTCATGCTAACCTATAGGTACCACTGGACTCTACAGTCATGCTGACCTATAGGTACCGCGGGACCCTACAGTCATGCTAACCTATAGGTACAGCTGGACTCTACAGTCATGCTAACCTATAGGTACCACTGGACTCTACAGTCATGCTAACCTATAGGTACCACTGGACTCTACAGTCATGCTAACCTATAGGTACCACTGGACTCTACAGTCATGCTAACCTATAGGTACCACTGGACTCTACAGTCATGCTAACATATAGGTACCACTGAACTCTACAAACAGTCATGCTAACCTATAGGTACCGCTGGACTCTACAGTCATGCTAACCTATAGGTACCGCTGGACTCTACAAACAGTCATGCTAACCTATAGGTACCGCTGGACTCTACAGTCATGCTAACATATAGGTACCACTGAACTCTACAAACAGTCATGCTAACCTATAGGTACCGCTGGACTCTACAGTCATGCTAACATATAGGTACCACTGAACTCTACAGTCATGCTAACCTATAGGTACAACTGAACTCTACAGTCATGCTAACCTATAGGTACCACTGGACTCTACAGTCATGCTGACCTATAGGTACCGCTGGACTCTACAGTCATGCTAACCTATAGGTACCGCGGGACTCTACAGTCATGCTAACCTATAGGTACCACGGGACTCTACAAACAGTCATGCTAACCTATAGGTACCACTGGACTCTACAGTCATGCTGACCTATAGGTACCGCTGGACTCTACAGTCATGCTAACCTATAGGTACCACTGGACTCTACAGTCATGCTAACCTATAGGTACCACTGGACTCTACAAACAGTCACGCTAACCTATAGGTACCACTGGACTCTACAAACAGTCATGCTAACCTATAGGTACCACTGGACTCTACAGTCATGCTGTTGTCAATTGTGGTCCTTCTGTAGCTCAGTTGGTAGAGCATGGCGCTTGTAACGCCAGGGTAGTGGGTTTGATTCCCGGGACCACCCATACGTAGAATGTATGCACACATGACTGTAAGACGCTTTGGATAAATGCGTCTGCTAAATGGCATATATTATATTAAGCTGACCTATAGGTACCGTTGGACTCTACAGTCATGCTAACCTATAGGTACCACTGGACTCTACAGTCATGCTAACCTATAGGTACCGCGGGACTCTACAGTCATGCTAACCTATAGGTACCACGGGACTCTACAAACAGTCATGCTAACCTATAGGTACCACTGGACTCTACAGTCATGCTAACCTATAGGTACCGCGGGACCCTACAGTCATGCTAACCTATAGGTACCACTGGACTCTACAGTCATGCTAACCTATAGGTACCGCTGGACTCTACAGTCATGCTAACCTATAGGTACCACTGGACTCTACAGTCATGCTAACCTATAGGTACCGCGGGACTCTACAGTCATGCTAACCTATAGGTACCACTGGACTCTACAGTCATGCTAACCTATAGGTACTGCGGGACTCTACAGTCATGCTAACCTATAGGTACCACTGGACTCTACAGTCATGCTAACCTATAGGTACCACTGGACTCTACAGTCATGCTAACCTATAGGTACCACTGGACTCTACAGTCATGCTAACCTATAGGTACCGCGGGACTCTACAGTCATGCTAACCTATAGGTACCACTGGACTCTACAGTCATGCTAACCTATAGGTACTGCGGGACTCTACAGTCATGCTAACCTATAGGTACCACTGGACTCTACAGTCATGCTAACCTATAGGTACCACTGGACTCTACAGTCATGCTAACCTATAGGTACCACTGGACTCTACAGTCATGCTAACCTATAGGTACCACTGGACTCTACAGTCATGCTAACCTATAGGTACCGCGGGACCCTACAGTCATGCTAACCTATAGGTACCACTGGACTCTACAGTCATGCTAACCTATAGGTACCGCTGGACTCTACAGTCATGCTAACCTATAGGTACCACTGGACTCTATAGTCATGCTAACCTATAGGTACCACGGGACCCTACAGTCATGCTAACCTATAGGTACCACTGGACCCTACAGTCATGCTAACCTATAGGTACCACTGGACTCTACAGTCATGCTAACCTATAGGTACCGCTGGACTCTACAGTCATGCTAACCTATAGGTACCACTGGACTCTATAGTCATGCTAACCTATAGGTACCACGGGACCCTACAGTCATGCTAACCTATAGGTACCACTGGACTCTACAGTCATGCTAACCTATAGGTACCACTGGACCCTACAGTCATGCTAACCTATAGGTACCGCTGGACTCTACAGTCATGCTAACCTATAGGTACCACTGGACTCTACAGTCATGCTAACCTATAGGTACCACTGGACTCTACAGTCATGCTAACCTATAGGTACCACTGGACTCTACAAACAGTCATGCTAACCTATAGGTACCACTGGACTCTACAGTCATGCTAACCTATAGGTACCGCGGGACTCTACAGTCATGCTAACCTATAGGTACCGCTGGACTCTACAGTCATGCTAACCTATAGGTACCACTGGACTCTACAGTCATGCTAACCTATAGGTACCACTGGACTCTACAGTCATGCTAACCTATAGGTACCACTGGACTCTACAGTCATGCTAACCTATAGGTACCGCTGGACCCTACAGTCATGCTAACCTATAGGTACCACTGGACTCTACAGTCATGCTAACCTATAGGTACCGCTGGACTCTACAGTCATGCTAACCTATAGGTACCACTGGACTCTATAGTCATGCTAACCTATAGGTACCACGGGACCCTACAGTCATGCTAACCTATAGGTACCACTGGACCCTACAGTCATGCTAACCTATAGGTACCACTGGACTCTACAGTCATGCTAACCTATAGGTACCGCTGGACTCTACAGTCATGCTAACCTATAGGTACCACTGGACTCTATAGTCATGCTAACCTATAGGTACCACGGGACCCTACAGTCATGCTAACCTATAGGTACCACTGGACTCTACAGTCATGCTAACCTATAGGTACCACTGGACCCTACAGTCATGCTAACCTATAGGTACCGCTGGACTCTACAGTCATGCTAACCTATAGGTACCACTGGACTCTACAGTCATGCTAACCTATAGGTACCACTGGACTCTACAGTCATGCTAACCTATAGGTACCACTGGACTCTACAAACAGTCATGCTAACCTATAGGTACCACTGGACTCTACAGTCATGCTAACCTATAGGTACCGCGGGACTCTACAGTCATGCTAACCTATAGGTACCGCTGGACTCTACAGTCATGCTAACCTATAGGTACCACTGGACTCTACAGTCATGCTAACCTATAGGTACCGCTGGACCCTACAGTCATGCTAACCTATAGGTACCACTGGACTCTACAGTCATGCTAACCTATAGGTACCACTGGACTCTACAGTCATGCTAACCTATAGGTACCAGTGGACTCTACAAACAGATAGAACTGAGTGATCTGTGTCTACAAGTGGCCTGAAAGAGGCTTTACTCCTGGTTAATCTACCCTTCATCCTCCCTCTCTTATTCTCTCTCTCCCTGCTGGCTTTTTCTGGTCTTTTTCACGTCAGGTGTACAACAAATAACAACAAATAACGACATTAACATTCGAAATTAATTTAAACAGTGAAGTGAACAGCAGCATTCAGTCACACTACATACAGCCTTTTGTAGGCTATTCGTCCATTAGTTCCATTGCAATTAACAAGACTTGTCTGCAATATTTGACAACATTAAACCTTACCAAAGAACGGCAGGTGGCTGTTCAATACTGGAGCACCTTGTTCAGGTGGAGAGATCCTCAGCTCGATGTATTATCCCGTGTTCTGGCGGCGCAGGTTCAAATCAACAGCATCTCCTCTCTCCCTTCAACAGCGTGTCGTCTTGTCCCTCGAATTATGCTGGAGCACGCGCGACAATTAATACGATGAGAGGGAGAGCGAGAGCCGAGTTATTAGCCTACATATGAGTTTATAGGACGATGCAAGCATAGATGTAATATTTATACTGTAAATGAAGAATAATGAGTGACACTGACTGCAGACTGGCCAGAATAGAAACATCCAACGTTGTTGTAAAAACTATTGGTCGCTAAATCTGGAGATGTCGGACCATGTAAAAAAAAAAGTGATGTTCTATTCAAAATCAAATGTATTTATATAGCTCTTCGTACATCAGCTGATATCTCAAAGTGCTGTACAGAAACCCAGCCTAAAACCCCAAACAGCAAGCATTGTAGGTGTAGAAGCACGGTGGATAGGAAAAACTCCCTAGAAAGGCCAAAACCTATTCAACCTGGATATTACTTCTACTGGAATACAGGGAACAGACAGATTATCATCTGTATTTTAAAATGACCAGAAGTAGAAGTAATATTCAGGATGGTAATGAACATCCTGAATATTACTTCTACTACTGGTCATTACCATCCTGAATATTACTTCTACTACTGGTCATTACCATCCTGAATATTACTTCTACTACTGGTCATTACCATCCTGAATATTACTTCTACTACTGGTCATTACCATCCTGAATATTACTTCTACTACTGGTCATTACCATCCTGAATATTACGTGTGTGAGTCGTGAGTTATAACGTGTTACCTGCCCACCATGGTCATTACTGCTGCCTTATTCCTTACTGCTGTAATCGAAAAGTGCAAACAACCTTTATGAGACCTATCTATTTTGGAGTCTTGTCAGAGTTTCTGCTTTCAACATTGTCTTCGAATATATTAGTCAGGGAAACATGGTAGGTGTGTTTAAAAATATATATATATCTGTTTTTATTGTTTAACCTGTTAGGCCAGTGGAGAATAAGTTCTAATTTACAAATGCGACCTGGCCAGGTCCTGACTTACAACTGCGACCTATTTGTGGGGGGAGATAGAGACACCCACGCTGTCGAAAAATAGGAATAAATCCCAAATTGAGGCTTAAATGCCTCGGTTTAGGATTTTCATTGGTTCATTTCTACCTTTTTCTTCTCCAGTATTCTGATTTTGTTACCTACATACCTGGAACAGATGCTATTTAGATTTACAGGAAATTTTAAACAGTGCAGACTGCCTCTTATTTCTTGTTTTATTTGAACATGGTTGTATTTTGTTCTAAATTGTAGGACTGTGATGTCAAACGTGATAAATTCACAACATTTCTCTGGCAAGGTGTTTCGTAGGTTCAATGGAACAGCTCTTATCAGCCCTCTGCACCGCGCCCCCAAGTCTCATTTGAGGTGGATGGAGCTCCATCTGGTGGAGGAAAGCAGTACTGCACCAGCGGACGTCAAAGGGGACCGGCTTTAAATTAAATCAAATCCAAGATGGCGACTTGTGTGAGAGTTGAGCACAAATGTATTTTAGTTTAGTTTCCCCTCTTGTTGGTAAGATTGTCTGGGTTTTTTAATGTGAGAGTTCAACAGACACACACTAAGCCCTCTCAGCTCTGAGTAGAAGTGGTTACTAGATACAGATTTCGGCCCAGTTTAGTTTCTACCAGCCTCGCATAGACTGATTAGGGAAGAGAGGAGGGAGAAACCACACCAGTCACCGCTCACAGCACGGCCCCGCTACTCTCCATAACCCCCAGCCTGCCCTGCTGTTCGGTAAAAAGGCAACTGATAGCAGCTTTTAGATGGTACATCAGAGAGCTCTGTGTGTATAGAGTTGTGTTCATTGTTTTAAGCATATTTGAGTTTTATCATGGTGTTTCCAGAGTATAACCGTGAATGAGACTGCTAATCTAGACTGGTCCTACAAATGATGTCTGTTAAGTCTAACTATTTGTGCTAGCTTCGGCAGCACATATACTAAAATTGGAGCGATACAGAGAAGATTAGCATGGCCCCTTGTGCAAAGATGACACGCAAAATCGTGAAGCGTTCCCAATTTTGTCCCTATTTGGGTGTAGTTTTGTCTTTTTCAGACTTTATTTAACTTTGTTTACTGTATTCACTGTGAGGTGGAGAAAAAGCAAGGCATTTCGTGTGGCTCTTGGCTACCTCTAGGATTTAGCCAATTCAAGCGGGGTATTATCTACTAAGGATGAACATATTTGTTGACCCGGCCTTGAATCGTTGTTTTTTTAATGAATTATCTTACGGTGAGAACCTGTCACTTTTTGTCAAGTCGCTAAACCCTCGTCAGGATTCAAACTTGTCTAAATGTGTTTAAACCTAAACACCACAGGAGTTTCATCTTGTTTATATGGGTGATTTTGAGACTTTACGGGCACTTCTATGTCTCCGAGTAATTTCGGAGACAAAGTTAATATTCTTTAATATTCTCTACAATTACCCCAGACTTTAACACCAAGTATTTATAGATACTTTTCAGATGCATTTTATACCTAAATGTCACTGTTTTGCCCTTGTCCTTGTCCCTGACCCAGACTTGTGAGCTTCTTCTATGTTTTTTCTATGAAATAACATTTTATATAATGTGTAATTGGTATCTACTAGAGAAAGAATCGATTAAATAAAATATATCAATATTTTATTATGAGTGTGCCCTTTATATTGTTTACACAAATTATATACCTTTAGTTTGTTAGTGGTGTTATTTCAACCACTGAGGACAAATACCTTAATTTCATGAAGTTTTCAAGTAAAATGTTTGTCGTTACCATGGAAACATTGTGACACGAGGCTTTAATCACATTGAGACAAACCTTCTACAAGTAAATTACAGCAGCCGTGTCAGGATTGCATTACCGGGTCGACAAAATATGTTCATCCTTGGTAGAAAATTACCCCCTTGAATTTGCTAAATCCTAGAGGTAGCACAAGCTCCACTCGTGAACAATATGTTTTTTTTTATTTTTTTTTATTTAACCTTTATTTAACCAGGCAAGTCAGTTAAGAAAATATTATTATTTTCAATGACGGTCTAGGAACAGTGTGTTTAACTGCCTGTTCAGGGGCAGAACGACAGATTTGTACCTTGTCAGGTCGGGGGTTTGAACTCGAATATCTTATCAATAGGGACACAGCTGTCTGACTTTGTGTTTAGTTCAGCAAGTGCTGTTACCCAACATGACCACTAGAGGTAGCCAACAGCCACACGAAGTGCCTTGCTTTTCTCCACCTCACAGTGAATACAGTAAACAAAGTTTAATAAAGCCTGAAAAAGACAAAACTACACCCAAATAGGGACAAAATTGGGAACGCTTCACGATTTTGCGTGTCATCTTTGCACAAGGGGCCATGCTAATCTTCTCTGTATCGCTCCAATTTTAGTATATGTGCTGCCGAAGCTAGCACAAATAGTTAGACTTAACAGACATCATTTGTAGGACCAGTCTAGATTAGCAGTCTCATTCACGGTTATACTCTGGAAACACCATGATAAAACTCAAATATGCTTAAAACAATGAACACAACTCTATACACACAGAGCTCTCTGATGTACCATCTAAAAGCTGCTAACAGTTGCCTTTTACCGAGCAGCAGGGCAGGCTGGGGGTTATGGAGAGTAGCGGGGCCGTGCTGTGACGTGTGGTTTCACCCTCCTCTCTTCCCTCATCAGTCTATGCGAGGCTGGTAGAAACTAAACTGGGCCGAAATCTGCATCTCAACACTCACACAAGTCGCCATCTTGGATTTGATTTAATTTAAAGCCGGTCCCCTTTGACGTCCGCTGGTGCAGTACTGCTTTCCTCCACCAGATGGAGCTCCATCCACCTCAAATGAGACTTGGGGGCGCGGTGCAGAGGGCTGATAAGAGCTGTTCCATTGAGCCTAACGAAACACCTTGCCAGAGAAATGTTGTGAATTTATCACGTTTGACATCACAGTCCTACAATTTAGGACAAAATACAACCATGTTCAAATAAAACAAGAAATAAGAGGCAGTCTGCACTGTTTAAAATGTCCTGTAAACCTAAATAGCATATGTTCCTGGTGTGTAGGTAACAAAATAAGAATACTGGAGAAGAAAAAGGTAGAAATAAACCAATAAAAATCCTAAACCGAGGCATTTAAGCCTCAATTTGGGATTTATTCCTATTTTTCGACAGTGTGGGTGTCTCTATCTCCCCCCACAAATAGGTGGCAGTTGTAAAGTCAGGACCTGGCCAGGTCGCATTTGTAAATTAGAACTTATTCTCCACTGGCCTAACAGGTTAAACAATAAAAACATATATATATATTTTTTTTAAACACACCTACCATGTTTCCCTGACTAATATATTCGAAGACAATGTTGAAAGCAGAAACTCTGACAAGACTCCAAAATAGATAGGTCTCATAAAGGTTGTTTGCACTTTCCGTTTACAGCAGTAAGGAATAAGGCAGCAGTAATGACCATGGTGGGCAGGTAACACGTTATAACTCACGACTCACACACGTAATATCCAGCATGGTGATGACCAGTAGTAGAAGTAATATCCAGCATGGTAATGACCAGTAGTAGAAGTAATATCCAGCATGGTAATGACCAGTAGTAGAATTAATATTCAGGATGGTAATGACCAGTAGTAGAAGTAATATTCAGGATGTTCATTACCATGGTGGGCAGGTAACACGTTATAACTCAAGACTCACACATGTCCGAGCGAAGCCGTCTAACCTAGCTAGTCTGAAGGGAGATGCATGGCCACAGATGGATAATTATGGCTTTTTCAACAACAGCAGCAAGCAAGTCCTGTCTTAGGTCAGTTAGGATCACCACTTTATTTTAAGAATGTGAAATGTCAGAATAATAGTAGAGAGAATGATTTATTTCAGCTTTTATTTTTCATCATATTCCCAGTGGGTCAGAAGTTTACATAGACTCAATTAGTATTTGGTAGCATTGCCTTTAAATATGTTTACCTTGCGTCAAACGCTTCGGGTAGCCTTCCACAAGCTTTCCACAATAAGTTGGGTGACTTTTGTCCCATTCCTCCTGACAGAGCTGGTCTAACTGAGTCAGGTTTTGTAGGCCTCCTTGCCCACACATTCTTTTATAGGGTTGAGGTCAGAGCTTTGTGATGGCCATACCAATACCTTGACTTTGTTGTCCTTAAGCCATTTTACCACAACTTTGGAAGTATGCTTGGGGTCATTGTTCATTTGGAAGACCCATTTGCGACCAAGCTTTAACTTCCTGACTGATGTCTTGAGATGTTGCTTCAATATATCCACATAATTTTCCTACCTCATGATGCCATCTACTTTGTGAAGTGCACCAGTCCCCCCTGCAGCAAAGCACCCCCACAACATGATGCTGCTACCCCAGTGCTTCACGGTTGGGATGGTGTTTTTCGGCTAGCAAGCCTCTCCATTTTTCCTCCAAACATAACGATGGTCATTATGGCCAAACAGTTCTATTTTTGTTTCATCAGACCAGGGGACATTTCTCCAAAAAGTACGATCTTTGTCCCCATGTGCAGTTGCAAACCGTAGTCTGACTTTTTTATGGTGGTTTTGGGGCAGTGGCTTCTTCCTTGCTGAGCAGCCTTTCAGGTTGTGTCGATATGGGACTCGTATTACTGTTGATATAAATAGTTTTGTACCTGTTTCCTCCAATATCTTTGCAATGTCCTCTGCTGTTGTTCTGGGATTGATTTTCACTTTTCGCACCAAAGTGCGTTCATCTCTAGGAGACAGAACGCGTCTCTTTCCTGAGCGGTATGACACCTGCGTGGTCCCATGGTGTTTATACTTGTGTACTATTGTTTGTACAGATGAACGGGGTACCTTCAGGCGTTTGGAAAATACTCCCAAGGATGAACCAGACTCGTTGAGGTCTACAATTTCGTTCTGAGGTCTTGGCTGATTTCTTTAGATTTTCCCATGATGTCAAGCAAAGAGGCACTGAGTTTGAAGCTAGACCTTGAAATTAATCCACAGGTACACCTCCAATTGACTCAAATGATGTCAATTAGCCTATCAGAAGCTTCTAAAGCCATGACATAATTTTCTGCAATTTTCCAAGCTGTTTAAAGGCACAGTCATCCTAGTGTATGTAAACTTCTGACCAACTGGAATTGTGATACAGTGAATTATCAGTGAAATAATCTGTCTGTAAACAATTGCTGGAAAAATTCCTTGTGTCATGGACAAAGTAGATGTCCTAAATGACTTGCCAAAACTATAGTTTGTTAACAAGAAATTTGTGGAGTGGTTGAAAACCGAGTTTTAATGACTCCAACCTAAGTGTTTGCAAACTTCAGACTTCAACTGTGTATGTACAGATTACCTCAACTAGCCTGTACCCCTAAACACTGACTCGGTACCGGTGCCCCCTGTATGTAGCCTCGTTATTGTTATTCTTATTTTGTGAATTCTTATTTTAACCTACTTGGTAAATATATTCTTCTTGAACTGCACTGTTGGTTAAGGGCTTGTAAGTATAGCATTTCACGTTAAGGTCTACACTTGTTGTGTTTGGTGCATGTGACTAATAAAGTTTGATTGATGTGTGAATAACCACAAGGCAAAGCAATTATATCCTGGTATATCAAGCAGGTTGACTTTAATATTGGTAACAATCATCGTTATCAGCTGTGCCACAAACATCATTGTCATCACCAACATCGTTGTCATCACCAACATCGTTGACAACACCAACATCATTGACATCACCAACATCGTTGACAACACCAACATCATTGTCATCACCAACATCATTGACATCACCAACATCGTTGTCATCTCCAACATCGTTGACAACACCAACATCGTTGTCATCACCAACATCGTTGACATCACCAACATCGTTGTCATCACCAACATCGTTGTCATCACCAACATCGTTGTCATCACCAACATCGTTGTCATCACCAACATCGTTGTCATCTCCAACATCGTTGTCATCACCAACATCGTTGTCAACACCAACATCGTTGACAACACCAACATCGTTGTCATCACCAACATCGTTGTCATCTCCAACATCGTTGTCATCACCAACATCGTTGTCATCACCAACATCGTTGTCATCACCAACATCGTTGTCAACACCAACATCGTTGTCAACACCAACATCGTTGTCATCACCAACATCGTTGTCATCACCAACATCGTTGACAACACCAACATCGTTGTCAACACCAACATCGTTGACAACACCAACATCGTTGTCATCACCAACATCGTTGTCATCTCCAACATCGTTGTCATCTCCAACATCGTTGTCATCACCAACATCGTTGTCATCACCAACATCGTTGTCATCACCAACATCGTTGTCATCACCAACATCGTTGTCATCACCAACATCGTTGTCATCACCAACATCGTTGTCATCACCAACATCGTTGTCATCACCAACATCGTTGTCATCACCAACATCGTTGTCATCACCAACATCGTTGACAACACCAACATCGTTGTCATCACCAACATCGTTGTCAACACCAACATCGTTGACATCACCAACATCGTTGTCATCTCCAACATCGTTGACAACACCAACATCGTTGACATCACCAACATCGTTGTCATCTCCAACATCGTTGACAACACCAACATCGTTGTCATCACCAACATCGTTGACATCACCAACATCGTTGTCATCACCAACATCGTTGTCATCACCAACATCATTGACATCACCAACATCGTTGTCATCACCAACATCGTTGACAACACCAACATCGTTGACAACACCAACATCGTTGTCATCACCAACATCGTTGACAACACCAACATCGTTGTCATCACCAACATCGTTGTCAACACCAACATCGTTGACATCTCCAACATCGTTGTCATCACCAACATCGTTGTCATCACCAACATCGTTGTCAACACCAACATCGTTGACATCACCAACATCGTTGTCATCACCAACATCGTTGTCATCACCAACATCGTTGTCATCTCCAACATCGTTGTCATCAAACATCGTTGTCATCACCAACATCGTTGTCATCTCCAACATCGTTGTCATCACAAACATTGTTGTCATCTCCAACATCGTTGTCATCACCAACATCGTTGACAACACCAACATCGTTGTCATCACCAACATCGTTGTCATCTCCAACATCGTTGTCATCACCAACATCGTTGACAACACCAACATCGTTGACATCACCAACATCGTTGTCATCACCAACATCGTTGACATCACCAACATCGTTGTCATCACCAACATCGTTGTCATCTCCAACATCGTTGTCATCACCAACATCGTTGACATCACCAACATCGTTGTCAACACCAACATTGTTGTCATCACCAACATCGTTGACAACACCAACATCGTTGTCATCACCAACATCGTTGACATCACCAACATCGTTGTCATCACCAACATCGTTGACATCACCAACATCATTGACATCACCAACATCGTTGTCATCACCAACATCGTTGTCATCACCAACATCGTTGTCATCACCGACATCGTTGTCATCACCAACATCGTTGTCATCACCAACATCGTTGTCAACACCAACATCGTTGTCAACACCAACATCGTTGACATCACCAACATCGTTGTCATCACCAACATCGTTGTCAACACCAACATCGTTGACATCACCAACATCGTTGTCATCACCAACATCGTTGTCAACACAAACATCGTTGTCATCACCAACATCGTTGTCAACACAAACATCGTTGTCATCGCCAACATCGTTGTCATCACCAACATCGTTGTCATCACCAACATCGTTGACATCACCAACATCGTTGTCATCACCAACATCGTTGTCATCGCCAACATCGTTGACATCGTTATCAGCAGTACCACCAACATCACCAACATCAGAGGTGTAGTAGCATAATCATGAAATTACATTTATTATCAGAAACATATAGAAGAGCTTTACTTTAGTTTGTGTGAATATAAGTGTTGATGCCGTCGGGTATTACAGTAAATACTGTATTGTAGTGTTGGACCATCCATTCATTCCATAGGAAAAGCTGACGAGTTAATTTCAGCCATTTTATCTTACGTAGATCAGTAGTAACCTGATGTCTCGTGAGTCATGAAAGACAGTTACTCAAACCGACTAGCTGGTCAGCACACAAGATTTGGTTTGGAGATTAGTGGAAACCAACCTGGTCAAAATAATCTGAAAATCTGGATATTACTTCTACTACTGGTCATTACCATCCTGAATATTACTTCTACTACTGGTCATTACCCTCCTGGATATTACTTCTACTACTGGTCATTACCATCCTGTATATTACTTCTACTTCTGGTCATTACCATGCTGAATATTACTTCTACTACTGGTCATTACCATCCTGGATATTACTTCTACTACTGGTCATTACCATCCTGTATATTACTTCTACTTCTGGTCATTTTAAAATACAGATGATAATCTGTCTGTTACCTGTATTCTAGGATGGTAATGACCAGTAGTAGAAGTAATATCCAGGATGGTAATGACCAGTAGTAGAAGTAATATTCAGCATGGTAATGACCAGTAGTAGAAGTAATATTCTAGGATGGTAATGACCAGTAGTAGAAGTAATATTGAGGATGGTAATGACCAGTAGTAGAAGTAATATTCAGGATGGTAATGACCAGTAGTAGAAGTAATATTCAGCATGGTAATGACCAGTAGTAGAAGTAATATTGAGGATGGTAATGACCAGTAGTAGAAGTAATATTCAGGATGGTAATGACCAGTAGTAGAAGTAATATTCAGGATGGTAATAACCAGTACTAGAAGTAATATTCAGGATGGTAATGACCAGTAGTAGAAGTAATATTGAGGATGGTAATGACCAGTAGTAGAAGTAATATTCTAGGATGGTAATGACCAGTAGTAGAAGCAATATCCAGGATGGTAATGACCAGTAGTAGAAGTAATATTCAGGATGGTAATAACCAGTACTAGAAGTAATATTCAGGATGGTAATGACCAGTAGTAGAAGTAATATTCAGGATGGTAATGACCAGTAGTAGAAGTAATATTCAGGATGGTAATGACCAGTAGTAGAAGTAATATTCAGGATGGCACTTTTTGACTTGGTGCTTTTTGTGGTCTGACATGGGGTCCGTTAAAAACTCAAAATCTTCATCCAAGTTAGCCAAAGTCTTTCGGCCATAACTGCAAACGGCCCCTTTTTCTCCCCTCAGAACTGACACACCTCGGTGTCATCCTGGCTAACACATCCTCATGTTTAGACAAAATAGTGATGTGGACAGCACTGGACTGTTACAATGACTGGAACCCATCAGAGACATTACAAAGACCAGGTCAATGGTACCCTAAACCCTAGGAATACAGATGTTGCATCTTAATTTGAGCCAGTTTGCTACAACAGGAAAATCAACCTTGTGGATTATAATTAATGGACATTTTTTAAAAGGGTTGATAAAACATTTTCGTAAGGGAAAAATCAAGTCTTAAATTTAAAAGTGTAAATTAGAAAGTTCAGAAATCTTGGGAACAGGGTGCCACCCTGGCCAGAAAGTAGTGCCCTGTTTGTCGAGGGAACAGGGTGCTACCCTGGCCAGAAAGTAGTGCCCTGTTTGTCTAGGGAACAAGGTGCCACCCTGGCCAGAAAGTAGTGCCCTGTTTGTCTAGGGAACAGGGTACCACCCTGGCCAGAAAGTAGTGCCCTGTTTGTCTAGGGAACAGGGTGCCACCCTGGCCAGAAAGTAGTGCCCTGTTTGTCTAGGGAACAGGGTGCCACCCTGGCCAGAAAGTAGTGCCCTGTTTGTCTAGGGAACAGGGTGCCACCCTGGCCAGAAAGTAGTGCCCTGTTTGTCTAGGGAACAGGGTGCCACCCTGGCCAGAAAGTAGTGCCCTGTTTGTCGAGGGAACAGGGTGCTACCCTGGCCAGAAAGTAGTGCCCTGTTTGTCTAGGGAACAAGGTGCCACCCTGGCCAGAAAGTAGTGCCCTGTTTGTCTAGGGAACAGGGTACCACCCTGGCCAGAAAGTAGTGCCCTGTTTGTCTAGGGAACAGGGTGTGATTCGAAGATCGTCTTCCATCATAGTAATAATATAATTGTCAACCTGTCAACATTCGTACTGCAACACAGACATTCTGACAGCGTAGCGATGACATCACAGCGACAAAATGGAATCAATGTTGCCTGCACACGTACGTGGCGACCAGTGTGCGTGGCGACCAGTGTGCGTGGCGACCAGTGTGCGTGGCGACCAGTGTGCGTGGCGACCAGTCTGCGTGGCGACCAGTGTGCGTGGCGACCAGTCTGCGTGGCGACCAGTGTGCGTGGCGACCAGTGTGCGTGGCGACCAGTGTGCGTGGCGACCAGTGTGCGTGGCGACCAGTGTGCGTGGCGACCAGTCTGCGTGGCGACCAGTCTGCGTGGCGACCAGTGTGCGTGGCGACCAGTGTGCGTGGCGACCAGTGTGCGTGGCGACCAGTGTGCGTGGCGACCAGTGTGCGTGGCGACCAGTCTGCGTGGCGACCAGTGTACGTGGCGACCAGTCTGCGTGGCGACCAGTGTACGTGGCGACCAGTGTACGTGGCGACCAGTGTACGTGGCGACCAGTGTACGTGGCGACCAGTGTACGTGGCGACCAGTGTACGTGGCGACCAGTCTGCGTGGCGACCAGTGTACGTGGCGACCAGTCTGCGTGGCGACCAGTGTACGTGGCGACCAGTCTGCGTGGCGACCAGTCTGCGTGGCGACCAGTGTGCGTGGCGACCAGTGTACATGGCCAAGTGGTGATCTCATGGGAATGCACGTATACGTGTGTGTGATTTATCTTGCCACTGTTCTCAGAAAAAGAGAGAGACGACACCAAAGCAAAGGCTCAGTGTGTGTGAGCAAGGACCACACCGCTGGAAAAACCAGGTCATCCTCTGTTTGTGGTCAAGTTTGTCATTTAGTAGAATGTAATTCTCTCTCCCTCGTTGGCTAAACATTGGTGGGGGTAGGATCACAGCCCGCGCACCAGGACCACCTCAGATCGTCATAGAAACCACGAGGATCCAGTAATCCAACCATAGATGCCGTTGATTACTGCCACGGGGAGGTTAGAGAGAGAGAGAGAGAGAGAGAGAGAGAGAGAGAGAGAGAGAGAGAGAGAGAGAGAGAGAGAGAGAGAGAGAGAGAGAGAGAGAGAGAGAGAGAGAGAGAGAGAGAGAGAGAGAGAGAGAGAGAGAGAGAGAGAGAGAGAGAGAGAGAGAGAGAGAGAGAGAGAGAGAGAGAGAGAGAGAGAGAGAGAGAGAGAGAGAGAGAGAGAGAGAGAGAGAGAGAGAGAGAGAGAGAGAGAGAGAGAGAGAGAGAGAGAGAGAGAGAGAGAGAGAGGGGGGGAGCTGCTTGTAAACTCAAGTGGGTGATGGTGCCCTATTCCCAATGTAGTGCCCTACTTTTGACCAGGGCCACATACCATATAAAGGGCAGTATGCATACACATAGTGCTGTCCCATAAAGCCTCTGGTCAAAAGTAGTGCACTACTCAGGAAATAGGGTGTAATGTGAGA
>NC_068433.1:5425642-5440642 GCF_023373465.1 Oncorhynchus keta
GACCTCTCTCTCTGTCATATTATCAGACCTCTCTCTCTCTGTCATATTATCAGACCTCTCTCTCTCTGTCATATTATCAGACCTCTCTCTCTCTGTCATATTATCAGACCTCTC
This sequence comes from Oncorhynchus keta, assembly GCF_023373465.1. Classification (NCBI taxonomy): domain Eukaryota; kingdom Metazoa; phylum Chordata; class Actinopteri; order Salmoniformes; family Salmonidae; genus Oncorhynchus; species Oncorhynchus keta. The sequence goes on from NC_068433.1 coordinate 5,425,757, forward strand.
TCTCTGTCATATTATCAGACCTCTCTCTCTCTGTCATATTATCAGACCTCTCTCTCTGTCATATTATCAGACCTCTCTCTCTCTGTCATATTATCAGACCTCTCTCTCTCTCTGTCATATTATCAGACCTCTCTCTCTCTGTCATATTATCAGACCTCTCTCTCTCTGTCATATTATCAGACCTCTCTCTGTCATATTATCAGACCTCTCTCTGTCATATTATCAGACCTCTCTCTGTCATATTATCAGACCTCTCTCTCTGTCATATTATCAGACCTCTCTCTCTGTCATATTATCAGACCTCTCTCTGTCATATTATCAGACCTCTCTCTCTCTGTCATATTATCAGACCTCTATCTCTGTCATATTATCAGACCTGTCTCTATCTCTGTCATATTATCAGACCTCTCTCTCTCTCTGTCATATTATCAGACCTCTCTCTCTCTGTCATATTATCAGACCTCTCTCTCTGTCATATTATCAGACCTCTCTCTCTCTCTGTCATATTATCAGACCTCTCTCTCTCTGTCATATTATCAGACCTCTCTCTCTGTCATATTATCAGACCTCTCTCTCTGTCATATTATCAGACCTCTCTCTCTCTGTCATATTATCAGACCTCTCTCTCTGTCATATTATCAGACCTCTCTCTCTCCAACATCCCCCTCTTTCTTGTCCTGTACTACAATATCCCTTCTTTCCACTGTCAGACTATGACAATCAATCTATTTAAATTTGATCTCTTATTTAATCCCTTTTGTTTTCTGTTAGTTTACTATTATGTCCATCACATCATCTCCGCCATGGCAACTCTCCTCTCCGTGTACGATCAACACCGGGAAGAAAAACGCATCGTGGTAAGACGGAGGTCTATCTCTCTCTCCCTCCCTCACCCCCTCATCTACCTCTCCTCCTCCTCCCTCATGCGCTGCTTCTTCATCTCTCTCCTCCTCCTGCTCTTCATCCCTCTCCCTTCCAGAACTCCTCGACTCTCCTCCTCGTCATCCTGACCCTGCCGGGACCCTAACCCCAGTAACACTCCTCCTCCTCCGTCCTCCCCACGTCCCTCCTCCCAGTCCTCCCCCCATACTACGAGAGTGAAGCAGACTCGCCGGTCTCGGCCGTGTTCCCCTAGTCTCCTAGAGAGAACCCACTACGACTCAACACTAACCTCCCTCCTCCTCCTCCTCCTCCTCCCCTGCCCTCCCCCGCCACCCCTACGCCGTTCACCCTCATCGCAGCCACGGTGCCGTTCAGCAGAGCTTGATTCCCTGTCGGTGCCCTTAGCCTGACGGTAGGCTGGAGCTGGACGTGGTTCTCCGGCACCGGGGGCAGCTCTGGAGGAGGTAAGCCGAAGAGAAGGCCACTGGGTGGGCCATACCAGCTGGGATGCCCCCTGGATGGGGTCTGAGCCTGGAACTCCAGGTGTGGAGGTGGTGGTGTTAGTTCCTCCTGTTCCACCGACTCCTCCATTACTCTCTCTCTCCAAGTCCATGAGAAGAGCTTCGAATACGAAGGAACCATTTGTTGATTACAGCGAATATGCCACTCCAGCTCCGTCATGTCCACCGTGTTCACCCGCGATATCGCTCTGTAGCTCGACCCGCCGTTGGCGCCCTCTCTCCCTCCCGTCGTTCCTCCGTTCTCCGTCACTCCGTCGCTCCTCCGTCCTCACGGATCGTCTCCTCTCCGAACAGTTTCTCCACGTGGTAGTGTACGTACGCCGTGCGGTACTCCGACACGACCCGGAGCGGCCAGGAGAAGAGGAACACTGAAGCTAACCAGAAGACCCGGGTCGGGAATACCACGGTTGCCGGGTCGGGTCCGGGAACGCCAGGATATGCTCCCGGAAATCCACGTTCTTTAGATGCATCCCCTCTCGCGCTTCCATGTAATCGTCCAGACCCTCGTTGTCTCCGAAGAAGTGTGCTCGCTGGGTGAGGTATGCAGCCTCCGCACGGGCGCTGGCGAAACTGAAACGGAGGAACAATGGATTCACAGGACAGATTTCATAGCGCTTTTCCAGTAGCACAAACCAGTCTAAAAGGTGGGAAACTCAACTCAACAATGCTTTGTCAAAGAATATCTAGAATTCCAAATGTGTGTGTGTTCACCTGAAACACTTGGTGAAGCGGAGCCTGACAGCTGGATGCTCCTGAAGTCCCTGGAGCTCTTTGGAGACGTCTTTAACCCGGTGGCGACCGTAGTCAAACTCAGAGCTGGAGGCGTGGGTGTTAACCCTCTCATGGTACACCTGGTACAGAGAGACAGGTTACAGGGGTAATGTAGAGGGGTTAGAGGGGTAATGTAGAGGGGTTAGAGGGGGTAATGTAGAGGGTTACAGAGAGAGATAGGTTACAGGGTAATGTAGAGGGGTTACAGAGATAGGTTACAGGGGTAATGTAGAGGGGTTACAGGGGTAATGTAGAGGGGTTAGAGTTACAGGGGTAATGTAGAGGGGTTACAGAGATAGGTTACAGGGGTAATGTAGAGGGTTACAGGGGTAATGTAGAGGGGTTACAGAGAGACAGGTTACAGAGGTAATGTAGAGGGTTTACAGAGAGACAGGTTACAGGGGTAATGTAAAGGGGTTACAGAGAGACAGGTTACAGGGGTAATGTAGAGGGGTTACAGGGGTAATGTAGAGGGGTTACAGGGGTAATGTAAAGGTAATGTAAAGGGGTTACAGAGAGACAGGTTACAGGGGTAATGTAGATGGGTTACAGGGGTTATGTAGAGGGGTTACAGAGAGACAGGTTACAGGGGTAATGTAGAGGGGTTACAGGGGTAATGTAGAGGGGTTACAGAGAGACAGGTTACAGGGGTAATGTAGAGGGGTTACAGGGGTAATGTAAATGTAATGTAAAGGGGTTACAGAGAGACGGGTTACAGGGGTAATGTAGATGGGTTACAGGGGTAATGTAGAGGGGTTACAGGGGTAATGTAGAGGGGTTACAGGGGTAATGTAGAGGGGTTACAGGGGTAAAGTAGAGGGGTTACAGAGAGACAGATTACAGGACACCCGTTGTTGTCTTAGCTATCTCTCCCAATCAACGCCTGTGATTGCTTTATGCCTCGCTTTTTGTCTCTCTCAAATGTCAATATGACTTGTATACTGTTGTTTAGGATAGTTATCATTATTTTAGTTTACTGCGGAGCCCCTAGTCCCACTCTACATGCCTCAGATACCTCCTTCCACACATGCTGTGATCTCACCCATCATAACTACGTCCAGAGATGCAACCTTATCGTCACTCATTGCCTGGGTTTACCTCCACTGTACGTCCCCAACGTAGGACACCCTACCATACCCCTGTCTGTATTATTATGCCCTGAACCTATCCCACCACGATCAGAAATCTGCTCCTTTTATTCTCTGTCCCCAACGCACTAGACGACCAGTTTTGATAGCCTTTAGCCGTACCCTCATCATACTGTTCCTCTGTTCCTCTGGTGATGTAGAGGTTAACCCAGACCCTGCGTGTCCCCAGCTGCTCTCATTTGTTGACTTCTGTAACCAAAAAAGGTTTCATGCATGTTAACATCAGAAGCCTGCCTGCTGCTTAAGTTTGTTTTACTCGCTGCTTTAGCACACTCCCTGATTCCTGGCTTGAGAAGGCAACCAAAAATTATGAGATTTCCAACCCCAACTACAACATTTCCATCAAGATAGAACTGCCAAAGGGAGAGGAGTTGCAATCTACTGCAGAGATAGCCTGCAAAGTTCTGTCATACTTTCCAGGTCTATGCCCAAAAAGTTTGAGCTACTAATTTTGAAAATTACTCTCTCCAGAAATAAGTCTCTCACTGTTGCCGCCTGCTACCGACCCCCCTCAGCTCCCAGCTGTGCCCTGGACACCATTTGTGAATTGATCACCCCCCATCTAGCTTCAGAGTTTGTTCTGTTCGGTGACCTAAACTGGGATATGCTTAACACCCCGGCAGTCCTACAATCTAAAATAGATGCCCTCAATCTCACATAAATCATCAAGGAACCCACCAGGAACAACCCTAAATCCGTAAACATGGGCACCCTCATGGATACTATCCTGACCAACTTGCCCTCCAAATATACCTCTGCTGTTTTCAATCAGGATCTCACTGCCTCATTTTTTAATTTATTTTATTTACCTTTATTTTACTTGGCAAGTCAGTTAAAGAACAAATTCTTATTTTCAATGACGGCCTAGGAACAGTGGGTTAACTGCCTGTTCAGGGGCAGAACAACAGATTTGTACCTTGTCAGCTCGCTTGTTCTCAACTAGCCTACCTGGTTAAATAAAAGTGGGAAAGAATTATAATATAGAGGGGTTACAGAGAGACAGATTACAGGGGTAATGTTTTATGGGGGGGTAGAGAGGGACAGGTTACATGGGTAATGTTGTATGGTGGCTAGAGAGGGACAAGTTACAGGGGTAATGTTGTATGGGGGCTAGAGAGGGACAGGTTAGAGGGGTAATGTTGTATGGGGGTAGAGAGGGACAGGTTACAGGGGTAATGTTGTATGGGGGGTAGAGAGGGACAGGTTACAGGGGTAATGTTGTATGGGGTAGAGTGGGACAGGTTAGAGGGGTAATGTTGTATGGGGGTAGAGAGGGACAGGTTACAGGGGTAATGTTTTATGGGGGGTAGAGAGGGACAGGTTACAGTGGTAATGTTGTATGGGGGGTAGAGAGGGACAGGTTACAGGGGTAATGTTTTATGGGGAGTAGAGAGGGACAGGTTACAGGGGTAATGTAGAGGGGTTACAGGGGTAATGCTGTGTGGGGGTAGAGAGGGACAGGTTACAGGGGTAATGTTGTATGGGGGGTACAGAGAGACAGGTTAGAGGGGTAATGTTGTATGAGGGGTAGAGAGGGACAGGTTACAGGGGTAATGTAGAGGGGTTACAGGGGTAATTCTGTATGGGGGTAGAGAGGGACAGGTTACAGGGGTAATGTTGTATGGGGGGTACAGAGAGACAGGTTAGAGGGGTAATGTTGTATGGGGGGTAGAGAGGGACAGGTTACAGGGGTAATGTTTTATGGGGGTAGAGAGACAGGTTACAGGGGTAATGTAGAGGTGTTACAGGGGTAATGTTGTATGAGGGGTAGAGAGGGACAGGTTACAGGGGTAATGTTTTAAGGGGGGTAGAGAGAGACAGGTTACAGGGGTAATGTTGTATGGGGGGTAGAGAGGGACATGTTACAGGGTAATGTAGAGGTTACAGGGGACAGGGGTAATGTTGTATGAGGGGTAGAGAGGGACAGGTTACAGGGGTAATGTTTAAGGGGGTAGAGAGAGACAGGTTAGAGGGGTAATGTTGTATGGGGGTAGAGAGGACATGTTACAGGGGTAATGTTGTATGGGGGTGGAGAGGGACAGGTTACAGGGGTAATGTTGTATGGGGGTAGAGAGGACAGGTTACAGGGGTAATGTATTATGGGGGGGTAGAGAGGGACCGGTTACAGGGGTAATGTTTTATGGGGGTAGAGAGACAGGTTACAGGGGTAATGTTGTAGAGGGGTTACAGGGGTAATGATGTATGGGGGTAGAGAGGGACAGATTACAGGGGTAATGTTTTATAGGGGGTAGAGAGGGACAGGTTACAGGGGTAATGTAGAGGGGTTACAGGGGTAATGTTGTATGGGGGTAGAGAGGACAGGTTACAGGGTAATGTTGAATGGGGGTAGAGAGGGACAGGTTAGAGGGGTAATGTTGTATGGGGGGGTAGAGAGGACAGGTTAGAGGGGTAATGTAGAGGGGTTACAGGGGTAATGATGTATGGGGGTAGAGAGGACAGATTACAGGGGTAATGTTTTATAGGGGGTAGAGAGGACAGGTTACAGGGGTAATGTAGAGGGGGTTACAGGGGTAATGTTGAATGGGGGTAGAGAGGGACAGGTTACAGGGGTAATGTTGAATGGGGGGTAGAGAGGGATAGGTTACAGGGGTAATGTAGAGGTGTTACAGGGGTAATGTTTTATGGGGGTAGAGAGGACAGGTTACAGGGGTAATGTTTTATGGGGGGTAGAGAGGACAGGTTACAGGGGTAATGTTGTATGGGGGTAGAGAGAGACAGGTTACAGTGTTAATGTTGTATGGGGGGTAGAGAGGGACAGGTCACAGGGGTAATGTTGTATGGGGGTAGAGAGGGACAGGTTAGAGGGGTAATGTTGTATGGGGGTAGAGAGGGACAGGTTACAGGGGTAATGTTGTATGGGGGGTAGAGAGGGACAGGTTACAGGGTAATGTTGTATGGGGGTAGAGAGGGACAGGTTAGAGGGGTAATGTTGTATGGGGGTAGAGAGGGACAGGTTAGAGGGGTAATGAGAGGGGTTACAGGGGTAATGCTGTATGGGGGTAGAGAGGGACAGGTTACAGGGGTAATGTTGTATGGGGGTAGAGAGGGACAGGTTAGAGGGGTAATGTTGTATGGGGGTAGAGAGGGACAGGTTACAGGGGTAATGTTGTATGCGGGGGTAGAGAGAGACAGGTTATAGGGGTAATGTTGTATGGGGGGTAGAGAGGGACAGGTCACAGGGGTAATGTTGTACGGGGGGTAGAGAGGAACAGGTTACAGGGGTATGTTGTATGGGGGTAGAGAGAGACAGGTTACAGGGGTAATGTAGAGGTGTTACAGGGGTAATGTTGTATGAGGGGTAGAGAGGGACAGGTTACAGGGGTAATGTTTTAAGGGGGGTAGAGAGAGACAGGTTACAGGGGTAATGTTGTATGGGGGGTAGAGAGGGACATGTTACAGGGGTAATGTAGAGGTGTTACAGGGGTAATGTTGTATGAGGGGTAGAGAGGGACAGGTTACAGGGGTAATGTTTTAAGGGGGGTAGAGAGAGACAGGTTAGAGGGGTAATGTTGTATGGGGGGTAGAGAGGGACATGTTACAGGGGTAATGTTGTATGGGGGTGGAGAGGGACAGGTTACAGGGGTAATGTTGTATGGGGGGTAGAGAGGGACAGGTTACAGGGGTAATGTATTATGGGGGGTAGAGAGGGACCGGTTACAGGGGTAATGTTTTATGGGGGGTAGAGAGAGACAGGTTACAGGGGTAATGTAGAGGGGTTACAGGGGTAATGATGTATGGGGGTAGAGAGGGACAGATTACAGGGGTAATGTTTTATAGGGGGTAGAGAGGGACAGGTTACAGGGGTAATGTAGAGGGGTTACAGGGGTAATGTTGTATGGGGGGTAGAGAGGGACAGGTTACAGGGGTAATGTTGTATGGGGGGTAGAGAGAGACAGGTTACAGGGGTAATGTTGTATGGGGGGTAGAGAGACAGGTTACAGGGGTAATGTTGAATGGGGGTAGAGAGAGACAGGTTACAGGGGTAATGTTGAATGGGGGTAGAGAGGGACAGGTTACAGGGGTAATGTTGAATGGGGGGGTAGAGAGGGATAGGTTACAGGGTAATGTAGAGGTGTTACAGGGGTAATGTTTTATGGGGGTAGAGAGGACAGGTTACAGGGGTAATGTTTTATGGGGGTAATGTTGTATGGGGGTAGAGAGGACAGGTTACAGGGGTAATGTTGTATGGGGGTAGAGAGGGACAGGTTACAGGTAGAGAGGGACAGGTTACAGGGGTAATGTTGTATGGGGGTAGAGAGAGACAGGTTACAGTGTTAATGTTGTATGGGGGTAGAGAGGGACAGGTCACAGGGGTAATGTTGTATGGGGGGTAGAGAGGGACAGGTTAGAGGGGTAATGTTGTATGGGGGGGGTAGAGAGGACAGGTTACAGGGGTAATGTTGTATGGGGGTAGAGAGGACAGGTTACAGGGGTAATGTTGTATGGGGGTAGAGAGGGACAGGTTAGAGGGGTAATGTTGTATGGGGGTAGAGAGGACAGGTTAGAGGGGTAATGTAGAGTGGTTACAGGGGTAATGCTGTATGGGGGTAGAGAGGGACAGGTTACAGGGGTAATGTTGTATGGGGGGTAGAGAGGGACAGGTTAGAGGGGTAATGTTGTATGGGGGTAGAGAGGGACAGGTTACAGGGGTAATGTTGTATGCGGGGGTAGAGAGAGACAGGTTATAGGGGTAATGTTGTATGGGGGTAGAGAGGGACAGGTCACAGGGGTAATGTTGTATGGGGGGTAGAGAGGAACAGGTTACAGGGGTATGTTGTACGGGGGGTAGAGAGAGACAGGTTACAGGGGTAATGTTGTATGGGTGGTAGAGAGGGACAGGTTACAGGGGTAATGTTGTATGGGGGGTAGAGAGAGACAGGTTACAGGGGTAATGTTGTACGGGGGTAGAGAGAGACAGGTTACAGGGGTAATGTTGTACGGGGAGTAGAGAGAGACAGGTTACAGGGGTAATGTTGTATGGGGGGTAGAGAGAGACAGGTTACAGGGGTAATGTTGTAGTGTAATTGAACTCAGAGCTGGAGGTGTTGGTTTTCACCCCTTCCTGCTAACCTGTGTGTATATCCTTACCTGTGTGGTGGTATAAGCGTCTCCGTTGCGATACCTGGTCACCTGTCTGGTCCGTCTGACGTAGTGGTAACTGATGGCCTTCCACCAGATACAGGGAGTGGCCTGCTGGAGCTTTGTGACACGCTCATACACCTGGGGACACACACACAGTCAGTCTCCCCAACTCACCTGGACACACAGTCAGTCTCCCCAACTCACCTGGACACACAGTCAGTCTCCCCAACTCACCTGGACACACAGTCAGTCTCCCCAACTCACCTGGACACACAGTCAGTCTCCCCAACTCACCTGGACACACAGTCAGTCTCCCCAACTCACCTGGACACACAGTCAGTCTCCCCAACTCACCTGGACACACAGTCAGTCTCTACAACTCACCTGGACACACAGTCAGTCTCCCCAACTCACCTGGACACACACACACAGTCAGTCTCCCCAACTCACCTGGACACACAGTCAGTCTCCCAACTCACCTGGACACACACACACAGTCAGTCTCCCCAACTCACCTGGACACACAGTCAGTCTCCCCAACTCACCTGGACACACACACACAGTCAGTCTCCCCAACTCACCTGGACACACACACACAGTCAGTATCCCCAACTCACCTGGACACACAGTCAGTCTCCCCAACTCACCTGGACACACACACACAGTCAGTCTCCCCAACTCACCTGGACACACAGTCAGTCTCCCCAACTCACCTGGACACACAGTCAGTCTCCCCAACTCACCTGGACACACAGTCAGTCTCCCAACTCACCAGGACACACACACCCAGTCAGTCTCCCCAACTCACCTGGACACACAGTCAGTCTCCCCAACTCACCTGGACACACACACACAGTCAGTCTCCCCAACTCACCTGGACACACAGTCAGTCTCCCCAACTCACCTGGACACACAGTCAGTCTCCCCAACTCACCTGGACACACAGTCAGTCTCCCCAACTCACCTGGACACACAGTCAGTCTCCCCAACTCACCTGGACACACAGTCAGTCTCTACAACTCACCTGGACACACAGTCAGTCTCCCCAACTCACCTGGACACACACACACAGTCAGTCTCCCCAACTCACCTGGACACACAGTCAGTCTCCCCAACTCACCTGGACACACACACACAGTCAGTCTCCCCAACTCACCTGGACACACAGTCAGTCTCCCCAACTCACCTGGACACACACACACAGTCAGTCTCCCCAACTCACCTGGACACACACACACAGTCAGTATCCCCAACTCACCTGGACACACAGTCAGTCTCTACAACTCACCTGGACACACACACACACACAGTCAGTCTCCCCAACTCACCTGGACACACAGTCAGTCTCCCCAACTCACCTGGACACACACACACAGTCAGTCTTCCCAACTCACCTGGACACACACACAGTCAGTCTCCCCAACTCACCTGGACACACACACACAGTCAGTCTCCCCAACTCACCTGGACACACACAGTCAGTCTCCCCAACTCACCTGGACACACAGTCAGTCTCCCCAACTCACCTGGACACACAGTCAGTCTCCCCAACTCACCTGGACACACAGTCAGTCTCCCCAACTCACTCTACTAAACACCCCTTGCCCACTTTACCAAAGCCAATTAGATTTCCCCAAAATAACGACAGATAGGGAGGGACACACAATGAGAGTCTCAACCAAAATGAAAGTCAAAGTCACGTACCTCTGCAGTCTCCGCTTGAGCCAAAATGGCGGTCTTGGAGTAACAGTGCCAGCATTCCACTAGATACACCACATACAGCATAGCTAGGAAGGCTAGAGGAATATACACATAACCACTGGAACATGGGCTGTAGAGGAGGGAGAAGAGAGGAGGGGGGAGGGAGAGAGAGAGGAGGAGGGGAGGGAGAGAGAGAGAGAGGAGGAGGGGAGGGAGAGAGAGAGAGAGAGGAGGGGGAAGAGAGAGAGAGGGGAGGGGGAGAGAGAGAGAGAGGAGGGGGAGAGAGAGTGAGAGAGGGGGAGAGAGAGAGGAGGGGGAGAGAGAGTGAGAGAGGGGGAGAGAGAGAAGGGGGAGAGAGGAGAGAGAGAGAAGGGGGAGAGAGGGAGAGGGGGAGAGAGAGAGAGGGGGATAGAGAGAGAAGGGGAGAGAGAGAGAGAGAGAGAGAGAGAGAGAGAGAGAGAGAGAGAGAGAGAGAGAGAGAGAGAGAGAGAGAGAGAGAGAGAGAGAGAGAGGGGGAGAGAGAGGGGGAGAGAGAGAGAGGGGAGAGAGAGAGAGAGAGAGAGAGAGAGAGAGAGAGGAGAGAGAGAGGAGGAGGGGAGAGAGAGAGAGAGGGAGGGGAGAGAGAGAGGAGGGGGAGAGAGAGAGAGAGGGGAGAGAGAGAGGAGGGGGAGGGAGAGAGAGAGAGAGGGGAGGGGGAGAGAGAGAGAGAGGAGGGGGAGGGGAGAGAGAGAGGGGGAGAGAGAGAGAGGGGAGAGAGAGAGAGGAGGGGAGGGGGAGAGAGAGAGAGAGAGAGGAGGGGGGGAGAGAGAGAGAGGAGGGGGAGGGAGAGAGAGGAGGGGGAGGGAGAGAGAGAGAGGAGGGGAGGAGGGGAGAGAGGAGGGGGAGAGAGAGAGAGGGGGGGAGAGAGAGAGAGAAGGGGGGAGAGAGAGAGAGGGGGGGAGGGAGAGAGAGAGAGGGGGAGGGAGAGAGGGGAGGGAGAGAAAGAGAGGGGAGAGGGGGAGAGAGAGAGAGAGAGAGGAGGGGGAGGGAGAGAGAGAGAAGGGGGAGGGAGGGAGAGAGGGGGAGAGAGAGAGGGGGAGGGAGAGAGAGAGAGGGCGAGAGAGAGAAGGGGGAGAGAGAGAGAGGAGGGGGAGGGAGAGAGGAGGGGGAGGGGAGAGAGAGGGGAGGGAGAGAGAGGGGAGAGAGAGAGAGGAGGGGGAGAGAGAGAGGAGGAGGGAGAGAGAGAGAGAGGCGGAGGAGGGGGAGGGAGAGAGAGAGGAGGGGGGAGGGGGAGAAAGGAAGAGAAGTTAGAGGAGGGAGAAAGAGAGAGAAAGGTCATGTTCATACAAACACAATCAAACTTTATTTAAACGTTCGGAGGCTCCATATGGATGGTGTGACGGAATTGTGGAGCCTCTGGAGGCAGACAGAGGCCAAACTGAGCTCTGTACCGCATCTCCGTGCGCCACCCAAATGTTGTAACATGACGGTAGGTGGGGGCGGGAAGTGTGAATGCCATGACTTCTGCAGAGACCGTATCGCAGAAAATGCAGAGGCTTTTAGGAATGTACAGATAGCCTCTTGAACTGGATGGAGGATACAAACACAATTCAACTCGAATTTAACTTTATTTAAAAGAGAATTTAACTTTATTTAAAAGATAATGTAACTTTATTTAAAGTGTAATAAACTTTATTTAAAGTCTATTTAACTTGATTTAAAAGAGAATTTAACTTTATTTAAAGTGTAATAAACTTTATTTAAAGTCTATTTAACTTGATTTAAAAGAGAATTTAACTTTATTTAAAGTGTAATAAACTTTATTTAAAGTCTATTTAACTTGATTTAAAAGAGAATTTAACTTTATTTAAAGTGTAATAAACTTTATTTAAAGTCTATTTAACTTGATTTAAAAGAGAATTTAACTTTATTTAAAGTGTAATAAACTTTATTTAGAGTCTATTTAACTTGATTTAAAAGAGAATTTAACTGTATTTAAAGTGTAATAAACTTTATTTAAAGTCTATTTAACTTGATTTAAAAGAAAATTTAACTTTATTTAAAAGAAAATTTAACTTTATTTAAAAGAGAATATAACTTTATTTAAAAGAGAATTTATCTTTATGTAAAGTGTATTTATATAAAGTTAAATACAGGTTAAATAAAGTTAACTGTATTTGAAGTGTATTTATCTTTATTTAAAAGACAATTTAACTTGATTTAAATGTGTATTTAACTTTATTTAAAGTGTATTTAAAACCCCATGAACACTTATTTACAGCAGTAAAAACAAAACCATAAAAGCGATAAACAAAGCAACAAACGAGAAGAGACAATAAAATAAATAAAACACAAAAGAGTCAACTTAGAAAAGGAAGATTCCCTGAAGAACATTTCTTGCAGATTCGCTGTATTTTCTTTTAGAAGTAAACGTAACACACACTAACCTGTCAAGGTGTAGTTGAGGCAAGCCAGAGGAGGCGGCGGTAGTGGCAGCCGTAGCCGAGACGACCACGTGCTCCCCGGAGCCCAGGACAGGCACACGGCACACTGCACACCAACCCAGCATGGCGAAACACCCGTACATGAGAAGAGTCAAGAGGAGGCACTTCCAGTGAGACTCACGACACAGAGAGGCGGCATAGGACTTCTGGAGGGGACGCTGCTGTTGGGGGGGGGGGGACGGACGACGAAGTAAATAGCAAGTTCACTTCCATTGCAGTGTCTTATAACACCAACAGCTATAAAGGCAGTAACTATTCATAGTGTGGCACTGAGAACAATTGTTTTTATTTACCTTGGTTTTCACAGTAACTTTATACAGTTACTGGTTAACATGACCCCCATTTACTCCTAAACACAATTATTTATTTAACAGAGGCAGGATACTTGTCCGCGTGATTAAGCACGTATTTAATGTTGCAAAAATGACATTTTCGAACCAAATGAGCAGTTACTGCCCTTTTTTTGTTGAGAGAGTCCATTTCCTGAGTGTGTAACCTTAGATGCTCCAGCAACACACAACATATAGGCATGGTGTGTGTGTGTGTGTGTGTGTGTGTGTGTGTGTGTGTGTGTGTGTGTGTGTGTGTGTGTGTGTGTGTGTGTGTGTGTGTGTGTGTGTGTGTGTGTGTGTGTGTGTGTGTGTGTGTGTGTGTGTGTGTGTGTGTGTGTGTGTGTGTGTGTGTGTGTGTGTGTGTGTGTGTGTGTGTGTGTGTGTGTGTGTGTGTGTGTGTGTGTGTGTGTGTGTGTACATAAGGTAGTTATCAGCCACCGTCACCAATACTCACATATTGGAGGAAGTGTATCTGGTGTGATTTAATGCAGGGCTGGATTGAAATCCTGCACACATGTCAATTTCACTCAGAAATTACAATAATATTTAGCCATGTTGCTCACAAAACACACTCAAGAGTCCTCAGATCTGACATTTGCAGTGTGTGTGTGTGTGTGTGTGTGTGTGTGTGTGTGTGTGTGTGTGTGTGTGTGTGTGTGTGTGTGTGTGTGTGTGTGTGTGTGTGTGTGTGTGTGTGTGTGTGTGTGTGTGTGATCATCCATGTGTTGAGAAGGTTCTGGTTCTAATGGAAACCTCTGTCCATAATGTGGTCGATAAAGGTCAGGCGCTGCCGTCGCTAAGGGCCAGGTGCTGCCGTCGCTAAGGGCCAGGTGCTGCCGTCGCTAAGGGCCAGGTGCTGCCGTCGCTAAGGGCCAGGTGCTGCCGTCGCTAAGGGCCAGGTGCTGCCGTCGCTAAGGGCCAGGTGCTGCCGTCGCTAAGGGCCAGGTGCTGCCGTCGCTAAGGACCAGGTGCTACCGTCGCTAAGGGCCAGGTGCTGCCGTCGCTAAGGGCCAGGTGCTGCCGTCGCTAAGGGCCAGGTGCTGCCGTCGCTAAGGGCCAGGTGCTGCCGTCGCTAAGGGTCAGGTGCTGCCGTCGCTAAGCGCCAGGTGATGCCGTCGCTAAGGGCCAGGTGCTGCCGTCGCTAAGGGCCAGGTGCTGCCGTCGCTAAGGGCCAGGTGATGCCGTCGCTAAGGGTCAGGTGCTGCCGTCGCTAAGCGCCAGGTGATGCCGTCGCTAAGCGCCAGGTGATGCCGTCGCTAAGGGCCAGGTGCTGCCGTCGCTAAGGGCCAGGTGCTGCCGTCGCTAAGGGCCAGGTGCTGCCGTCGCTAAGGGCCAGGTGCTGCCGTCGCTAAGGGTCAGGTGCTGCCGTCGCTAAGGGTCAGGTGCTGCTGTCGCTAAGCGCAAGGTGATGCCGTCGCTAAGGGCCAGGTGCTGCCGTCGCTAAGGGCCAGGTGATGCTGTCGCTAAGGGCCAGGTAATGCGGTCGCTAAGGGCCAGGTGATGCCGTCGCTAAGGGCCAGGTAATGTGGTCACGAAGGGCCAGGTTTTGCAGTTGCTAAGGGCCAGGTATTGCGGTCGCTAAGGGTCAGGTTTTGCAGTCGCTAAGGGCCAGGTAGAAACACTAGAAGTAGTGCAATATTTAGATGTTAACCACTTACCTGACCCTAACCTTAACTAGTGTCTAGTCTTACCTGACCCTAACCTTATAAATTGTATCTAGTCTAACCTGACCCTAACCTGTGTGTGTGTGTGTGTGTGTGTGTGTGTGTGTGTGTGTGTGTGTGTGTGTGTGTGTGTGTGTGTGTGTGTGTGTGTGTGTGTGTGTGTGTGTGTGTGTGTGTGTGTGTGTGTGTGTGTGTGTGTGTGTGTGTGTGTGTGTGTTGAATATAGTATAGTATCCTTCATTGCCTTATCTATCCATCATGAGCTAAGTGCACTAGCACAG